>NC_081568.1:78112634-78115940 GCF_022355385.1 Mustela nigripes | reverse complement strand
GTCTGTTCTCGGTCTAGGGCTCCATCTGTCACCAGCTTGTAGTAATTATTAGATGAAGAATGAATCTTAAATGGAGTATCTCTACTTAAACTACATGTAACTTCTCCATTTTCCTCAGAATCCTGGTCCTGTGTTTTGAAGAGAGCCACAACCATTCCTGGAAGGGAATCCTCCAAAATCTGATCAGAGAAAGAAGTAATGACTATTTCAGGGTTGTTGTCATTTTCGTCCAGAACTTCTACAATTACTTTACACAGCGTAGAGAGGGATCCTCGGTCCTTGGCTTCTACATCCATGGTATATCTTTCTACTTCTTCAAAATCCAAGGGTTGATGAGTTATAATGTCTCCTGTAGCAGAATCCAGAAAGAACACGTGCTGGGCTTTATTAGCTACACCAAGGAATGAGTACCTGATCTCAGCATTGAAGCCTTCATCTTGGTCAGTGGCGCTCACCTTCACCACCAAAGTGCCTGGGGGTACACCTTCAGGAAGACTGACCCTGTATATATCTTGGCTGAACACTGGGGGGTTATCATTGGCGTCTACCACCAGGATTTGGATTTGAGCCGTGCTGAATCTTGGTGGATCCCCACTGTCGAAGGCTGTCAGCACCAGATGATGAGAGCTTTGTGTTTCTCGGTCCAGGGTCTTCTTCAGTACTAATTCTGGATATTTGCTACCATCAGTACTGTCTTTCACCACCAAGGAGAAATACTCATTAGGACTTAACTGGTATTTGCTCAGTGAATTCATACTATTATCAGGATCTTCTGCAGACTCAAGAATTGCTCCAGTTCCCAGGGGAACAGATTCACTGATTTCTAAATTTATTTCATCCTTATGGAACTGAGGGGCATGGTCATTAATATCCTCAATAGCCACAATGATATGAAAAATATTTAGAGGATTTTCCACCACGGCTTCCACCTGCAACTCACATCTTCTTCTCTCTTTGCATATCTGCTCACGGTCTATTCGGTCGTTCACGAGTAAGTCCCCGCTCTCTGGGTCTACCCTGAAAAGCAGCTTCTCCGTGCTAACTCGCAGCTTCCGAGCCGACACGTCCAAGACGCTGAGCCCGAGATCCTTGGCGAGGTTCCCCACCACCGAGCCCTTGGCCAGTTCCTCGGGAATGGAGTAGCGGATCTGCTCGCAGAGCGCGGGGTAGAGCAAAGGTAGCAGAAAGGGAAACAGTACCTGCAGCCTGCCGGCTGGGCGCCTCTGAAAACAGCTCCCTCCCATCGCTCGCTCTGGTTCTCGCGGAGTCCCAGTCTCTCCAGCTGGAGAGAGTGCACGCTATCGCACTGGTAGCTTTCGGCCCTAGAACATACAGAGCCTCCAGTTTGGGAATCTTTGTGTACTGGAGAGAGTCTGCGCAGCACTTAACCCGGTGTGGAAGCGGGTTCTTTTTCTTTATGTTGTTGCCTGCACAGGAAAACCCAGGCTACAATCTTGAGGAATCCGGGGCGACTGCGCTTGCCCTGTACTGGCCGACAGCGGCGCCCAGAGGCTTTGTGTGGAACCGCAATCTAGTTTTTCGGTATTTCAGAAATCTTCTTATTTTTCATTTTTTAATTTTTAAAAATATTTTATTTTCAGTAATCTCTTCACCCGACGTGGGTGCATCCGAACCCACAACCCCAGGTTCAAAAGTTGCATGGTCTCCCGACTGAGCCAGCGAGGCGCCCCAGGAAATCTTTTTAAAATGTAAGGTGATAGCTAAAAATATTGAATCTTATTTCTGATTGATTTCATTTTCATCATGAAACATGTTTCACATGGTCAAAACTGCCATATGTTTTATATGTTAAAAATTTACATAAACTTTGAACAAGTAAAAGGATTTTTCAAAATTCAAAAACAAAAAGCACAGAGGAATATAGAGTGGAAAGTAGGTCTTCTATCTCATGGCTCATTGCTCTCCAATTCTTCCATCCAGAGGTAATCACTGTGGTTCCTTTTAAAAGTAATTATCCACAAAGGCAAGTACTGAAGATAAGCAAAAAACCTTTTTCATCTTCAATCCTAGCTTATATTTAGCTAGAAAGTATTAACCCATTCCCCATATTTAGGAACTAGAAGGCAGTCATTCCCTTACTCATTACAATCATCTAGAGTGTTCTGTACTGCGTTTAAATAATAGTATTTTAAAACACTTGGTTACAATAACTACCATGTCAAAAGACTTTGTTTTAAAAATCTGTATTTTTCAGGGGCGCCTGGGTGGCTCAGTCGGTTAAGCCGCTGCCTTCAGCTCAGGTCATGATCTCAGGGTCCTGGGATTGAGTCCCGCATCGGGCTCTCTGCTCAGCAGGGAGCCTGCTTCCTCCTCTCTCTCTGCCTGCCTCTCTGCCTACTTGTAATCTCTCTCTGTTGAATAAATAAATAAATAAATCTTTAAAAAAATAAAAATAAAAAAAAATCTGTATTTTTCAGAACAATTATTTCAGATAGATGCATAATAATTTTGACTCCCAAAGTCAGAAATTTAAAATGTCTCTTTCCATGATTTAAGCTAATAACTATGACCCAAAAGGATGTGCTCTCCTTCCACAGACCTACTGTTCAACAACTGTTGAATGACATGAGAAAAGTCATGGTGTATAAGTATTTTGAGACACATTAGAGCATTCTTTGACTTTCCTCTACCATATTAGTCCAGAAGAATGTTAGTACCAAACCAAATACATCACCATTTTCACTAAAGTAAATGGGGTCATCAGTAACTCCACTGATCACTTGTTTAGAATAATTCTGTGACAGATAACTCTGTTGCACAATGGATGGCATATTGGACTTCTAGAATAATTTTGTGTATTTCTCTGCTTATTTCAGATCTCCCAAAGAAGCGATCTTTCTTTCTTGACTTAAGTTTATTGTGACTCTTAATTTCAAGTTTTCAGATATTCATGTGGGTCTCCGTCCTTCTACATTAAAGAGCCACTGAAATACTGTTGGCACACATCTTTTGCTTTTGCTTTCATTTAACCTTCTGTAGGTTCTATAGAATGCCTACCAGGCAAGGAAAGTCAAATTAAAATGCTATGTCTTCCACATAACAGTTTGAAATTAGAATCACAAGCAAAAAGGATGCTTCATTGTTACCAGTTATGATTACACTTGGAAAAATTTAAGCACATATTGTTATCAATTGTTAAGAAAATATTAATGAAAAATTCAAATTTCTCTAGGAAGCATATTCAACTGTGACTGTCACTACACGGTATAGTTTGAAAAATATAACCACAAAAGAACTGAGAAGTGGTGTTGCTCTTCTCCTTGGGAAGAACAACATTGAGAGGAC
>NC_081568.1:78055867-78061121 GCF_022355385.1 Mustela nigripes | reverse complement strand
TTGTTTTGGCATTGTTTACAGTGAAGCTAATGCGGAACTGCCTTGAAAACAAGAACTAGAGTTGCCTAAGGGGCCAGGTTTCAGCACGTGGCCAAGAGAAGTGCACATAAATTGAGAGACACTTCTGTATTGAAATACTCTCAAGAACTGTCATATTGTATTCAACAAATATGTAAAATAGAAGGTTCTCCAAGGCAAATCATAATAGCCTATGACCACAGGCCTTCATTGGGATTAGGTGAATACTGACCAGAAAGTAAAAATATACCAACCTCAATAACCACTAAGTTCTACTCCTCGTTATTTTAGCAAGAGATAAATATCATTAAACTGGATAAAAAAAGTGAAAAAATAAAGATCGGAAATTTCTATCATTATGCTAAAAATAATTATAATATGATATTATAATAATATATTATAATAATTATGCTAAACCTAAAAGTAATGCCAATTATAATTCTTTAAAGGAGAGTAAAACTAGAACTCACTGGAACCAAAGGGGTATCTTCTACAGGAAACTTCGAATCATCTAACAAAGACAAAGGATCCTTTTTCTCACAGCTCTCTTGACTGATGAGCGTGTCCGCATAGTTGGGCTGGGGGAAGATCAGGTGACTCTTGCGTGAGTCCGCGGTGAGGGACACCTCGTGCGAATAGGTCTGCAGGAAAGCCCGCACCCCGTCCACGCCCACGAAGTGCGAGGCCGGCACGCCCACCAGCCCGCCTCCTGAAGCCTGGAGCACGCGCGATGCGTGCCAGCGCCTCAGCCTGAGCGCCAGCAGCACGATGACAAAGGCAAGGAAGACGCAGGAGACTGCGGCCACCGCTACCACCAAGTACAGCGTGAGGCTTGAAGCTTGGGAGTCAAGGGGGACTTCCAGGCTGCCCAGGTCAGCCAATACATCTGGAATGCTATCTGCAATGGCTACAGTGAGTGTGACGGTGGCCGAGAGCGGGGGCTGCCCGTGGTCCTGGATGGTCACCACTAGACTCTGCTTGAGCGCGTCTCTGTCCAGCAGGGCCCGCGCTGTCCGCACCTCGCCCGTGTGCAGCCCCACTGCGAAGAGCCCTGGCTCGCTGGCCTTGAGCAGGCGGTAGGACAGCCAGGCGTTCTGGCCAGAGTCTCTGTCCACCGCTACCACCTTGGTGACCAGGTAGCCGGGCTCCGCAGAACGAGGGGCCAGTTCCACGCCTGTTGAGCCATCAGTGGGGAGGGTTGGGTACAGGATCTCTGGTGCATTGTCATTCTGGTCCAGCACGAATATACTCAGTGACACATTGCTGCTGAGTGGTGGGTCCCCACTGTCAGTGGCAATCACCTGAATCTGTAAATCACGAAACTGTTCATAGTCAAAGGATCGAAGTGCATACAGGACTCCTGTGTCAGAGTTTATGGAAATGTAGGAGGATAGAGGTGCTTCCTGGAAAGTGTCTTCAGCTAAGGAGTAAATAATCTGAGCATTCTCTTTGCTGTCTGGGTCTAGTGCAGTCACAGAGAAGATGGAGGCACCTCTAGGATTGTTCTCCAGAATATAGGTGAAGTAGGAGATGTGGGAAAAGGTGGGTGGGTTATCATTAATATCTGCCACTTGCAGGGTAAAGTGAGTTTCCGTTAACAGGGGTGGATTTCCCCCATCTGTGGCCGTCACTGTAATATTGTAAGAGGATACCTGTTCCCTGTCAAGGGTTCTGTGTGTCACCAGTCTATAATAACCATCGATGGATTTTTCCAATTTAAATGGTAGATTCTCTGATATGGAACAGGTGACCTGTCCATTCTGCCCAGAGTCTGGATCATGAACGTTTAAAAGGGCTATAACAGTTCCTAGAGGCGAGTCTTCCATCAGGGGACTAAACAGAGATGTTATGGTCACCTCTGGACTGTTGTCATTTACATCTTCTACTGTAATCAATACTTTTGCCATTGCAAGATATGCTCCTCCATCTTCTGCTTGTATTTCTAATTCATAGAAATCTGTTTCTTCATAATCTAGATTTTCTGATAATTTTATTTCCCCAGTATTTTTGTTTAGTTGGAATTTCAACAATTGCATGTCAGGTGATTTTCGGAATGAATATGTTACTTCTCCATTGGCTCCTTCATCCTTGTCTGTGGCAGTTACTGTCAGCAGCTGTGTGCCCACAGGCAAGTTCTCCAGAACACTCACTCGGTATTCTGGCAATGTGAAGACTGGCGCGTTGTCATTTGTATCGAAGACAGTCACACTGATAAGAACCGTACCAGATAGGAGGGGGTCACCCCCATCCCAGGCAGTGAGGACAAGGTGGTGCACTGCCTCTTCCTCCCTATCCAGGGCATGCTCCAGCACCAGCTCCGGGTATTTGACTCCATTGCCATGACTCTGAACCGCTAAGGAGAAGTGCTTATTGGAGCTAAGCTGGTAACTTTGGAGGGAGTTCACACCCACATCCGGATCAACCGCCTCCACAAGAGGAAATCGCATTCCTGTAGCCACGTTTTCATTAATTTTTACGTCTACATTTTCTGCTTGGAATTTTGGGGCATTATCGTTGATATCAGTTACTTCTATTTCTACCCCAAAAAGTTTCACCCTATCTTCTACAAGAATGTTAAAATTCACCAGACACCGCGCACTCTGAGCGCAGAGCTCCTCCCGGTCTATTCTGCCCGCAGTGACCAAACTGCCGCTTCGCGGGTTCAGAGCAAAAAGCTGCGACCTACCTCTGGAGACAATGCGGACTCCGCGCTCCGCCAGCTCGCGGGGCTCCAGCCCCAGGTCCTTGGAGATGTTCCCCACGAAGGAGCCTTTCTCCAGCTCCTCAGGAACGGAGTAGCGGATCTGCCGTGCTTCAGCCTCCCATGATAGACCGAGAAAAAGACCGAGCAGAACCAGCGCTGTGCGGTTGGAGCTGGTCCTTTTAGCAGCCATTGTTGTCTAAACAAGGAATTCTCGCCAAGTACTCATTGCGCGCTTTGTGTGTTTGGGCCGATTCCTTTTTCTTCCTCCGGCTTCAGGGACTTCTGTAGCCTAGGCACCTTAAATTCTGGAATGAGTTTTGCTGCAGCTCTGCAGCCAGTTGGTAGGAACTGAGGAGCTTTGTATGGTCGGAGCCCTGAGAATCCGGATTGAGCGCAGGCTGCATTTCTCTCCCAGTAGGCGAACAGCGGCGCTCAGAGTCCTCAGAAGTTACTGCACCCGCTATGTATGCAGTGGACAACAAACCATATTCTTTGTTGGACATTTTATTTTATTTTACCATACTTCTTTGGTTTCTCAAGTGATATCCCTTAAGCTAACTACTATTTGTAGGTTTCTTACTGAGTAGGATAAATGGCTTGAAAGTACTATAAAATATTAAATGAAAATAACTGGTCAAGTGTACACTTGTAACACTTATTTTCTCAGCAGAAATGTACCCACTTTAAAAGGTTAAGTAATACCTCTTCTATTTCATATAAGCTTCTAACTAAATTCACAAAAGTTTTACAATATTTTTTGAAATTTTGATTGAAATGGTTCCATTATGTTTAATAGGCATTCATTTAGAAACTATATGAGATGCATCCCTTATAGCTCACTTATAGCTTTTATTTTAGCCTTAACTAATCAACAATTAAATTCGTTTAGCAAGAATATTGTGGAAAATGTTTTCAAAATATTCTTCTAAAATATTCTTTCTAAAATAGTTTTATTGAGCCTTTGTGAATTTTTCTGAAAAAAAGTCTACTGTAGGCATATAAAATTAGAAGTCAATTTGCCCTATTTAAATGAATTGAGCAAGTAACCACAAACTAAAAAAAAAATAACATGCCTAGGTTGTAATGCAAAGAAAAATATCCATAAGAATATCAAGCTACAATTACAAAGTTGGAATTGTGATGTATGTTTAAAAAAAATAAATATTTACTCAAATGACCTGTTTTCACCAGAGCACTGATGCCAACATAAACAATCTCTTCTTTCAGCATTTTGTATGGAAGCCCAAAGTAAAGTGGTTCACACTTCTTCAATGGTATGTGCCAGTCAACCCAGCAGCAATTCTCTCCACAATGGTGAGGACTTGAGAGATTCACATCTTTTTTTAAAAGATTTCATTTACTTATTTGAGAGAGAGTGAATGAGCAAGCAAGCGAGAGCATGAGCAGGGGAGGAGCAGAGGGAGAGGGAGACTAGCAGACTCCCCGCTGAGAAGGGAACCTGACTCCCCCGCTCAATCGCAGGATACTGGGATCATGACCTGAGCTGAAGGCAGATGCTTAACCGACTGAGCCACCCAGGTGCCTACAGATTCACATCTTTTATTCAGAGAACAAGTTCAGAACTGTTTATGTAACTACTCTTCAAAGATTTTATATTTTGTCTTCGAAGGTTTTATATCAGACAATCAGAGATAGAGACTGAGTACAAAAGGCAATGACGTTTCATTTGCTTTCTTGGAAATTTGTTATCTTGCAATATAGAAGAAAAAAAATTAGGGAAGAGTGCAATTTAACTCCAAGAAAAGATAAATATAAGAAAACAACTAGAAAAACCAAGAGTAGAAGAGAAAATTTCTTCTAAGGTAGTTAGTATTAAGTTCTGGGGACTGTAAAAACCTTGGCAATAGAAAACAAGTTCTGACTCATTATCCAAGGAAAATACATATATCTGTAACTTCCACAGAATTTCAGAGACTTGTGGACCTGCTCATCAAATCCACTCAAATGTTTAGTTTTTTAAACTATTAACATAAATGAAGAAAGATACCTAAATGTACCCAGGATATTATTTGCAATAAATGTTTCATTGAAACAAGCACTTGCTTTGATACTTAATGAATAGCTTAATATTATTAAACTCAAAACATATAAGTAGGATATGGAAAATTCATCCTAAATCTTACCAGATTTGAATAATTACCTATTAATTTATTTGGCAAAACACTGCCTGTTTTGCTAAATCTGAACTTGACTAGATTTCTCCAAATTAGTGACATTATTTCTGAATTATAGAGCAACTTATGAACCAAGCAAATCTTGAAAAATATAATCAGCAAAGAGTAAACACTGAGAAGACAAAAGGGTTATTAGTTATGGATTTTTAAAGTAAGATTTTATATATAAAAATGCACTACTATGCCTGAAGGAGAAACTAGTAGAATATTTCAGAAGACACAAAAGTAGAACTCACCGGTGTGAGAGTCTCAGGCTGTGCAATCAAATCATGCCCACCCGGAGGTGGAATTAAGGCCCCAGATGAATCACCGCAAAGTAGTATATCTTGTCCTGAAC
>NC_081568.1:78047385-78052867 GCF_022355385.1 Mustela nigripes | reverse complement strand
GTCTGTTCTCGGTCTAGGGCTCCATCTGTCACCAGCTTGTAGTAATTCTTAGAAGAGGAATAAATCTTGAAAGGAATATCCCTTCCTATGTTACACACAACTTCTCCATTATCTCCAGAATCTTTGTCCCGTGTTTTGAAGAGTGCCACCACCATTCCTGGAAGAGTGTCCTCCAAAATTTCATTAGAGAGAGAAGTGATGGTTATTTCAGGGTTGTTGTCGTTTTCATCTAGGATTTCTATGATGACTTTGCATTGAGTAGAGAGACCACCTCCATCCTTTGCTTCCACTTCCATGCTGTATCTTTCTGTATCCTCAAAATCCAGTGACTGGTTATTCTTAATCATACCTGTTTTCTCATCTAGTGAGAACATGTGCCTTGTATTCTGAGCAGTGCTCCTGAAGTAGTAGTTTACTTCTGAATTGACCCCCTCATCTTTGTCAGTGGCTGTCACCTGCAGCACGGAGGATCCGGTGGGCAGATTTTCACTAACACTGACTCTATATTCTTCTTTGCTGAACACTGGGAAGTTGTCATTGGCATCCCTGACAAATATTTCTATTTGAGCGGTGGCACTTCGTGGTGGGTCTCCCCCGTCCAAGGCAGTTAATATCAAGCGATGAGAACGTTGCTCTTCCCGGTCTAGGAGTTTCTCCAAAGATAACTCTGGATATTTACCACCATCAGAATTAATTCTCATCATTAATGAGAAATAAGGGTTTGGATTTATCTGATAATCTTTAACTGAGTTCATATTTGTATCAGGGTCAGTGGCAGGGTCAAGGGATATTCGTGTACCTTTGGATAAAGATTCACTGATTTCCAAATTTATTTCATCCTTATGGAACTGAGGGGCATGGTCATTAATATCCTCAATAGCCACAATGATATGAAAAATATTTAGAGGATTTTCCACCACGGCTTCCACCTGCCACTCGCATCTTCTTCTCTCTTTGCATATCTGCTCACGGTCTATTCGGTCGTTCACGAGTAAGTCCCCGCTCTCTGGGTCTACCCTGAAAAGCAGCTTCTCCGTGCTAACTCGCAGCTTCCGAGCCGACACGTCCAAGACGCTGAGCCCGAGATCCTTGGCGAGGTTCCCCACCACCGAGCCCTTGGCCAGTTCCTCGGGAATGGAGTAGCGGATCTGCTCGCAGAGCACGGGGAAGAGGAAAGGTAGCAAGAAGGGAAACAGTACCTGCAGCCTGCCGGCTGGGCGCCTCTGAAAACAGCTCCCTCCCATCGCTCTCTCTAGTTCTCGCGGGGTCCTAGTCTTTCCGGAAAGCTGAAGAAACTGCAATCTACGGGGTCACTGGAAGAACATTTCGACCATGACAGACGGAGCTGGGTATCCGTGTCTGTTGGCAAAGTCTGCGCGGCCAGGAGCCTCAGTGTGAGAACAGGTTTTCCTTCCGTTTGTGTTGGTGACTGCGCAGGAAAGCCACGACTGGAGGCTGAGGAATCCCGGGCGACTGCGCTTGCCCTGTACTGGCCGACAGCGGCGCCCAGAGGCCCTGTGTGGTACCGCAGCCTGACATTTTCTTCTTCAATCCACTTTTTCTCTAGAGTATCTCTAGAATATAAATATTGCTCTTTGAAACTTATGTACATATTTCTATAAATTCTCTGTACTCTGGGAAGTGCTCCCGAAGTAGTAGTTACTTTGCTTCTGCATTGACCCCTTCGTCCTAGGCAACAGAGAGGACCTGGGGCCAATTGTATATATATAGAAATATATATAGAGAGAAATATGTATAAGGGAAATATATAGAGAAAGATATGTATTTATGATATATTTTTCTCTATATACATAGAATATGTGTACATTGCTCTTTGATTCTTAAATTTTTTTAAAGATTTATTTATTTATTTGACAGAGAGAGATAACAAGTAGGCAGAGAGACAGGAGGAAGCAGGCTCCCTGCTGAGCAGAGATCCAGATGCGGGACTCGATCCCAGGATCCTGAGATCATGACCTGAGCCAAAGGCAGAGACTTAACCCACTGAGCCACCCAGGCGCCCCAATTTGAAAATGCACTTATATAAGAGCCCAAAATTTTAGTTTTTCTAAAGTATTAGTTGTATGTACTTCGTGTTTTAAAGAAATTCATTACAGAAAAATTTCAAACTTATAAAAAAGCAGAGAGTATTATTATTGAATCATCATATAATCCTCACCCAATGGCAATAATGATCAACACAAGTCCATCTTCATTCAATATATATTGTACTCCCTCATTATTTTGAAGCATATCCAAGATATTTTAACTCTTCTCTTAAGATGAAACATTAAGATAAAGATTTTAGCCTACTTTGTTATAATAAAATGTTACCAATGTAGAAGTCCTATCTTGTTTGCGAAAAGTAGAATTCAACATTTTCCCCACTCTGCCCAGTTATCCACGCAGTGAGCTTGCAAGTGATATTATTAATGGTAGAGAACAGTAGTAAGCTATCATTATATACCAGCCTTCATCAATATCTATGCTATTTTTTCCCAAATTAACGCATATTTAGTATTTTTGAATACCAAGTACCAATGGTTACTTCCCAGGACAGAAACTTCAAGTAACAGTTTCCCTGTTGCACAGTTAAAAATATGACCCTGAAGAGGTGAATCATGAGAGACTATGGACTCTGAAAAACAATCTGAGGGGTTTGAAGTGGCAGGGGGGTGGGAGGTTGGGGTACCAGGTGGTGGGTATTATAGAGGGCACGGATTGCATGGAGCACAGGGTGCGGTGAAAAAATAATGAATACTGTTATGCTGAAAATAAATAAATTTAATTAAAAAATATGACCCTGAAGGATGCTTTAATTTTTTCTTAGTAGCTTAGAAATAGAGAACTTGAAATAATTATAATGTCTGTATGTCATAATGGCTTTCCAGACCTGTTAACCCTATAACCAGCGCATTTAGAATAGAAGTTTGAATCGACTTCAAAGCTCATTTTTAAAGTCTCCGAGGGGTGCCTGGGTGTCAGTTAAGCCTCCAGGCTCAGGTCATGATCTCAGCATCATGATATCCAGCCCCCCTTCAGGCTCTGCACTGAGCAGAGTCTGCTTAAGATTCTCTACTACCCCCCCCCCGCTGCCCTTCCCCTTTCACTCTCTCTCTCAAAAACTAAATAATAAAAAAATAAAGTCTCCGAGAATGTCATTGTTACTTGAAAAGATGCTTTGTTTAAAATAAAATAAAATAAAATAAAAGTTTTTCTTATAGCTAAAAGTCAGTAAAATATTTTTAGAAACTTCTCCAGCAGTTCCTGGGAATATTTTCCTAACTTGTCTCCTTTACCCAGATTTATTTTGAGCCTGTAGATTGAAGAATTGAGCCATAAATAACAGACAGTTGAGGAATAATGTTTATCTCCCTTGTTTTGTCCTCTCTTGGTGTTCATTCTCAGAAACCCCTCTAGGTGAAGTGTCATTCTTCCTCAAAAGTGATCTTTAAATTCAAACTATGTCTACAAACATGTGATCTGAAAACCATAACTTCAAATGGGTATTGTCCTATCATAGAAGCAGGAAAGCAGAAGCAGAAAAGTCTGGGCTTTTAGTTTCTTCAGGAAGAACATATGTGTTTTATCATTAATTTCCCTTACAAAATCTGTATCAGATGTAGTTATGTTTCAGCAGTATGTAAGAAGTTCAAAGATATGTAAGAAATTCACAATGGGGCCATAGATGATAACAACAATAATAAATTTCAGAAATGGAAAACCACCCCTAAGAATTAGTGGTGAACTGATAACCAACCAAGCAAACACACCCAAATAGTCCATATCAACGATCAATAATGAGACCAGCCCCATGATTTCCATTGACCCTAGGTTAATTTAATTAAGAGAAAGTGAAAATTGTATCAGTTATGTAACCAATAAATGCCTCATATATATGTTAGAGCAAAAATTAGGCCAAGTGAAAACTTGAATGGTGTGAAATATGTTACCATCCGCGTATCATACCTTAAGTGCAAACCTTAGAGAAAAAAACAATTATGATAGAAAATAAAGGAAAAATGGAACTCACTGGAACCAAAGAGGTGTTTTTTATAGGAAACCTAAAATCATCTTAAACACACAAAGGGTCATTTTTTTGACAGTGCTCCTGGCTAATCAGCATGTTGTCATAGTTGGGCTGGGGAAAGATCACACTACTCTCCCAGGAGTCAGTCATGAGTGAGGTTTCCTGGGAAGAAGACTGCAGAAAAAACACCACCCCATAATGCCCACAGAGTGAGAAGTAGGCACACCAGCTAATCCAACCCCCACAGCCTGGAGTAGATGTGAGGTGTGCCAGCACCGTAACATGAGCACCAGCAACACAATGACAAAGGTGAGGAAGATGCAGAAGACTGTAGTTACTGCTACCACTAAGTCTAAGGTGAGGTCTGAGGTCTCTGGGTATGTGGGGACCTCCAGACTGTTGAAGTCAGCCAGCACATCTGGAATGATGTCAGCCAAGGCCATGGTGAGTGTGACAGTGGACAAGAGAGACGGCTGGCTGTGGTCCTGGACCACCACCATCACCAGGCTCTGCTGGAGCATGTCTATGTCCGCAGGGTCTGCACTGAGAAGGGCCCAGGCTCACTGGCCTTGAGCAGGTGGTAGGACAGCCAGGTATTCTGACCTGAGTGTCTATAGCCACCGGCTTGGTTACCAAGTAGCCAGGCTCTGTGGAGTGCACACCGATGGAAACATCAGTGGGGGAGAGTGGGGTACAGGATTTCTGATGCACTGTGCTTCTGGTCCAGCCCAAACAAGTTCAGCGACACATTGTTGCTGCATGGTTAGTTCCCACTGCCACTAGCCCTCATCTGCATATGAAGATCATGAAACTGCTCAAATTTGAAGGAGCACAGCATGTATACCACACCAGTGTCAAAGTTGATGGAGACATAGGAAAGAGGCAACCCTTGGACAGTGTCTTCAACCAAGGTGTAAACAACACCTGGGTGTTCTAGTCGCTGTTGGGGTCATGGACTGACACTAAGAAGATGGAGATGCCTCTGCGGTTGTTCTCAGGGAGGTAGACTGAGTAGGACTTTTCCAGAGAAGCTGGGTTATCATTGATGTCTCTGGTGTAGGTTGATGTAAATTTCTATATGTGTGTGGGGGGTGCATTCCTCTGTTGCTGTCACTGTGATGTTATATTCAGAGGTTTTCTTCTCTGTCAAGAATTTGGACTGTCAACAACTCTAATAATTACCTACTGATTTTTCTAATTGAAAAGGTAAATTATGAGGTGTGTTAAAGACAACTTGACCATTCTTCCCAGAATCTCGGTCATGCACATTCAAGAAGGCAACTACTGTTCCAGGAAGAGTATTTTCCAAGACTGGGCTAAACAGAGAGGTAATGATCACTTCCGGTCTATTGTCATTCACATCTTCCACTGAAATGAGCACTTTGGTCCTCCCCAAAAGTGCCCTCACATCTTCAGCTTGTATTTCCATTTCATAAAATGCACATTCTTCAT
>NC_081568.1:78036866-78044385 GCF_022355385.1 Mustela nigripes | reverse complement strand
GGCACCTCTGGGGTTGTTTTCAGGGATGTAGACAGAATAGGAGGACTGAGGGAAGGCAGGCGGATTGTCGTTGGTATCTGCCACGTTCATGGAGATGTGAGTTTCTGAGGACAAGGGTGGGGTTCCACCATCTGTGGCTATCAGTGTGATGTTATACACAGAGCATTTTTCCCGGTCCAGGTTTTTTGCTGTCATTAACCTATAGTAATTGTCTATTGATCTTTCTAATTTAAAAGGTAGATTTTCTGAAATAGTGCAGGTTACCTCACCATTCTTGCCAAAATCTCTATCTTGAAGGTAGAAAAGAGCAACTACAGTTCCAGGAGGAGTGTCTTCAGGGACTGAGTTGCTTACAGATGTTACAGTCACTTCTGGGGCATTGTCATTCACATCTAAAATTGTGATCATTACTTTAGCCCTTGTTATACTACCAGGACCATCCTGAGCCTGAACTTCCATTTCATAGTAGCTGGACTCTTCATAATCTAGGCTTTCTAAAGTTGATAATTCTCCTGTATGAGGGTTCAGCTGGAATATCTGCAGAATCTTCTGAGTTATTTTCCGGAAAGAATATGTCACTTCCCCATTGACTCCCTCATCCAGGTCAACAGCATGCACCATTAGCAATCTCGTACCCACCGGCACATTCTCAGGGACAGTTGCTTGGTACTGAGGCAAAGAGAAGACTGGAGCGTGATCGTTCACATCTACCACTGTTACTTGGATGTGGGCGGTCTGGGATCGGGGTGGGTCGCCACCGTCAGAGGCTGTAAGGAGTAGGTGGTGAACCGCCTCTTCCTCTCGATCCAGCACCCTTTCCAGCACTAATTCTGGATATTTACCTCCATCGTCTCCAGTCTGCACTACCAGGGAGAAATGATGATTAGGGTTGAGCTGGTAGCTCTGGAGAGAGTTCGTGCCCACATCTGGATCCCGAGCCTCGTTTAACGGAAACCGCACCCCAGGAGCTGTGTTCTCCGTTATTTTCACAGTCATTTCTTCCGTCAAGAATCTGGGAGCGTTGTCATTAACATCTATTATTTCCACTTCTACGGGGTGAAGATTCATTTTATCCATCAGGATGTTAAAGTTCACTAGGCACCGCGCGCTCTGAGCGCAGAGCTCCTCCCGGTCTATCCTGTCCGCGGTGACCAAGCTGCCACTTCGCGGATTCAGAGCGAAAAGCTGCGTCCTACCTCTGGAGACGATGCGGACTCCACGCTCCTCCAGTTCCCCGGGCTCCAGACCCAAATCCTTAGCGATATTACCCACAAAAGATCCTTTGTCTGTCTCCTCTGGCACAGAGTAGAGAATATGTCCTGCCCAAGCTTCCTTCTGGGTTCCCAGGAGGATGGAGAGCAGGATGAATCTTCTGTATTCCCCACCCCTCTGCGGAGCCGCCATTGTTGTGCCGATCTTGTTTAGACGCTGGGCTATCTCCTGTTGTGCTTCTGGATTCCAGTGTGTCAGCGTGGAATCTTTTGTATTCGTAAAAGAAGCGCAGTATCTAGTATAAGAGACCTGAGTTTGATGAAGCTTGGAAGAGAGTTTGTCTCAATCTGGTGTTTCTTTGTATTATAAAGCTCAGTGGTTCTGGCAGATCTCTCGCACCATTTTCCCCCTGGTTGGTGAACAGCGGCGCTCAGAGTCCTTACTAAGTTACTGCACCATATTGAAGCAAATAACTGATTTTTCAGAAAGTTGTTCTATCCTTCAAAATCCTTCCATTTATATTTCTTTGATCTATATATCTTTGATATTATTTAAAAATATATTTCAAGAAGATGAATTAATGCAACAATGTTCATGATGGGTGCTTACTAATTCGAGCTAATTTTTAAAGTTTTTTTTTGTTTTGCATTTCTACTTTGAAATGATGTCGGGTACTGCCTCAGACTTCATAGAACCCAGTGAAATCAGTATTTACAGGTAAAAAAGTGTGATTTATTTTGAAAAGGTATATATATATATATATATATATATATATATGAAAAATGTTATATAGAAAGTTTACATCAGTGTAATAAATTAACTCAATAATACTGAACACCAACTATGTTCTACACAACACCATGTAAGACTCAGAGAGTCAAAATTTTCTTTAGAATACAGAGAGGTAATTTAATAAAGTTTTTGATTGGAGGGACTCTTAGAGATGATTTAGTCCATTACCTTCATTTTAATAATTTTAAAAATGAGAGAGAATTGCCTTGTCCTTGACTATATAATAGTAAAACCATTGTTGGAATACAAATATTCTCACTTCCAGTGTTCTGAGAAGAAAAAGGAAAATCATTTGCCTTGGCTGATGCTTTATGCTCAAAATGTGCCTTTAGAGGGGAGGTAAGAACCCTAGCAGCAACGGATCAGCTATAGACGCAACTCGTTTTGCACAGAAGGCAGGGATTTGCAGATTCTACCGCCCATGGATCCATAAGAAAGTGGGTGTTGACTGCTTCTTTCATTGTGCAATTCAAACAGCCATCCTACCCAATTCTAGAATAACTGAAAAAAGGCGGGCCTTTGAGCATACACTGTCCTGAGAAGCTCCTTAGAGGTACCAATTGTTCCAATGATGTTAATTAAGTAAAACTGAACTGTTGATAGATCTGAGGCTACTCTTAGCTGACAAAAATAAAATTCTTTCCACAGAGCTGCAGGAGAAAAGAGTTACCAGTCCTGAAATGACGACCTGACAAAAAATAAATTTACCTTATGGGGTGCCTGGCTGACTTAGTCAGAAGAGCACACAGCTCTTGAGTTCAGGGTTGTAAGTTCAGGCCCCATGTTTGGTGTAAAGATTACTTATGTAAACAAATAAATAAACTTTAAAAGAAATAACCTTGCTTTGTAAATTATTTTAACCCCTAGTGGAACAGATAACAGTACGAGGAGGAGAAATCAGAAGTAACTTTGAAAATGCTTCTTAGCAGGGCAGCTGGGTGGCTCAGTGGGTTAAAGCTTCTACCCTTTGGCTCAGGTCATGATCACAGGGTCTTGGGATCAAGCCCTGCATTGGGCTCTCCGCTCAGCAGGGAGACTGCTTCCTCTTCTCTCTCAGTCAGTCTGCCTCACTGACTACTTGTGATCTTTGTCTGTCAAATAAATAAATAAATAATCTTAAAAAGAGAGAAAATGCTTCCTAGCTTAGTTGCTGAGGATTTCCTAAGTAAGTAATCTATTTCTGTTCTTTGATGGCACTGTTCCAAAATATAGGCAATACTTTGAATGAACAGCTGTTTCAATCTATCTATCAATTTATAGCCATACTTGCTTTCACCAAGTAGATAAAATAACTTTTTGTTCAAAGGAGCCAATATGAGCATTACAATTAATTCCATAAGTAGAAATTAAACACTATTTGTTTAGTAGTAATTTTGAATTTTCTGTTGACATAAACAAAGTCATTAAAGATCATGAGTACTGCAGACATTTTCCAACAAAATTTGGAGTCTAGATGTTATGGTTCCCAATGTTCTGATCTTTTTCTACCTAACACTTCAAAATTCATAGGGTCATCTCACATTTGTTTCCTATTCTACTATTTTTTTAAAAATCTCAGTTAACTTACTACTTCTGGATAACTTCTTTGGAGCTAATTAACTGAGATCTAGATAAATAAGATTATGAACATACTCTGAACATAAAGCATGCTTCAGGAAGTACCTTGGCTGTATTATCTCTAGTAATCACATTTCCTTAAGTTACTCTATAACATAAATTTAAATATTAAAGATTCTGCTAGACCACTAAGATACATTAAATATAACATAAGCCTACTATATACAATGGAAATAAGTTTACAGTTTTAAAAGAAGTATGTTATTACTGACTGAGTTATTGGGAACAATTGACCTTAAGAATCGACATTCATTTTTATACTTGCATTAAAAAATTCTATGGAAATAATTCTGTGGAAAGTAATTGACTTCTCAGACATTAAGTTACTCATCTTCCCTTTACTTTTCTTTTTTAAAGGTTTTAGTTATTTATTTGACAGAGAGACACAGCGAGAGAGGGAAAAAAAGCACGGGGAGAGGGTGAAGGAAAAGCAGGCTTCCGGCAGAATGCGGAGCCTGATGTGGGGCTTGATCCCAGGACCCTGGGAGCATGACCTGAGCCAAAGGCAGACGCTTAACGACTGAACCACCCAGGCTCCCCTCTTCTTTCTTTTTTTTAAAAGATTTTATTTCTTTATTTGAGAGAGAGAGAGAGCGCGAGCGAGCACAATCGGGGGAGTGGCAGGCAGAGGGTGAGGAAGAAGCAGGCTCCCCTGCTGAGCATAGAGTCAGACAAGGGACTCTATCCCAGGATCCTGAGCTAAAGGCAGCTGCTTAACTGCTTAACCGAATGACCCACCCACATGCCCCAATCTTCTCTCCTTTCTTTATGGAACTTTTTTCTAATGAGAAAACATTTGTTTAGAGTTCTGTTTGGGTTTCCATTCCCAGGCAAATATGCAGGTATTATTTTCTATTTCTCAAATTTTACTCCTTCCCTTTGACAGCTGCTACCTCAACAGAAGTTTGATCAGATGGGTTGTTTTCACAATGATAAACTAGCCCAATAATTTGGTAGGCTTTTCCCCCTGATGCTTCAAAATTCAGTATATACTCAAAATCTCAGGCTGTTTATCTTATTAACAATGATCTGTATGGTATGGAAGTCAGAGAGCCTCAGTTAGCCAGAATTTAGCAAATTCCATGACTGCTAGGATTTAACACTTGGTCAGTCCGCATGAATGAATGATTATTACTGACAGTAAAATCTGATAGCTTCCCCAATAAAATATTTTATTTATTTAAATGAAATGGTCATAGGTAATTCAGATAAAAGAATAAAATAAACCATCCTATACTACCCCAGTTAGTGATGTGAGCAGTTAAGAGAATAAAATAAACCAGCCTACTATCCATAAAACAGTCAGTGAGCTTTGCTTATAAGTGGATATAGTTTGTTTTGTTTCCTTTTTCAAGATGTTTTATATAATCCAGAATTGTTGATATAAAAAATAGCATTTACAGGGACGCCTGGGTGGCTCAGTTGGTTAAGCAGCTGCCTTCGGCTCAGGTCATGATCCCAGCGTCCTGGGATCGAGTCCCACATCGGGCTCCTTGCTCCGCAGGGAGCCTGCTTCTCCCTCTGACTCTGCCTTCCACTCTGTCTGCCTGTGCTCGCTCTCGCTCGCTTTCTCTCTGACAAATAAATAAATAAAAATCTTTTAAAAAAATAGCATTTACATTCTCAGCACATATGAAACAAAGCTTAATACATGTATGAGAAAATGACTCCCATGACTAATATTCAAGATTCAAGTTCTTGCAAATTATTTACTATTAAGTTCTTTTTTGAAAAGACTTAATTAATTTATTTATTTGAGAGTGTGTGTGCACACATCGGGGTAAGGGACACAGGGATGGGGGGAGAGAGTCTTCAGCAGACTCTGCAATAAGTGTGGGGTTCAACTTGGGGATTGGCCTCCAGACCCTGAGATCACTGCCTGAGCTGAAACCAAGAGTCAGATGCTTAACTGACTGCACCTGTGACACTCAGATATCTTATTCACTATTAAATTTTGATTAAAACCATCAAAGGATAGTATCACAAACATACAAACAAATCAGATTTGAAAATGTGTGTGACTGGAACCTCTTAGTCATATACATTCAAAATCTTGAAATAAATAATTCTACAATAACTGCTTATGTAAATATCTCAATATTGACTTAGAGAAATATATATTACCTTTAGTAACTAATTTAAGCACATCAACTCAATATTACCTTAAAAAAGACTGACAATTTCAGGTTACAGAAGAGGTTCTCATTTATTTTCAAGAGATCTTTTTCAACTCTTTATGTTACATGTGCATAGCAAATTCAGAAGCATAAGTGGCTAATCTATTGCATTATCAGGTCATAGAATCCTCCACCTCAGGATTGGCAAAGACCTTGGCTATCATGTACTTCAACAACTCATCAAATTCTATTATCCTCTGTATTCTGTTAACTCCAGGGCCATCAACTTACTTTTGGAAAGAGCTAATAATAGAACCTCCCACTTCCTAGGCAATCCATTTTCCATTAGAACAACTTCAGCAACAACTACAAAGAAAGAACAACTCAAAATTTTGGTTTTTTTCTACTCACCAAGCCAGTTTCATCCACACCTTTGGGCCATGATGAATTAAACTAAGTATTCTTGTAATGATAACCCTCCTTTCCTTAAATATTTGAATAGAGTTTCTACATGACAGAAGCCTTATTTTTATCTGGGTTAAATATGCTTAAATTCTCATTTGAACACTGTGAATCCTGCATTCTCCCATTCACTATTCAGTCCTCTATTTTTTAGTGGTATGGCCTTGTAAGTGGACAGTAATAAGCATATTTAAAAATTCACTTTCATTTTTAAATATTATTAAGCACATAGATTGCAGAAGACATTGTAGTAGGCAAGCAGCATCAGGTGCTTACATTTGTTAAAAGTCAAAATTATAATACTGGTGATGTCAACAAATACTTGTTTACGGCTTTACAGTTGAAAAATCATTAATAAAATTATTTTATTATATTTTCTCAGAATTTGTGTGAGGTAGGTAAGCCTTTTTAATTTACATGTTAATTTAAAAACTGTGACTCCCCAAGATGAATAACAGATAATTCCAAGAATATTATTCAGGTTTTCTAACACCAAAGATTAGGTCTTCTCTGCTACAGACGTCAATTACTTTTATCTTCCATAAAAATAATTTTTGATTCCTAAGTAGTAGAGATCACAGATCTCCATTATTTTAGAAAACACTTGCTTTTAGTTAACATTGGTGAAAAACTGAGACCTTGATCTTTAACAGAGGCTGCAATTTTCTTTTACATTAGAAAGAGTATCCTTTTTATAATAGAGTTTATTTATTTTGGGGAGAGAGAAGAGACAGAGCACAGGTATCAGGAACTGGCAGGGGGAGAGAGAGGGAGAATCTTAAGCAGACTCTGGGCAGAGTGCAGAACTCAGGGCTCATTCTCAGGACCCTGAGATGAGGGCCCTGAGATTATGACCTAAACCTAAATCTGAGTTTAACCCACTGGGCCACCAGGTACTCCCATTAGGAAAAGAATCTTACAGATGTCACAATTTAGGGGGGAAAAAAAAACCCAACAAAAGAGATGTATGTAACCCAAAGCATGAAGATCTTGCCAGCAGGAGAAAAGTAAGGAAAATCTACAGTATACATTATTAAGAATTTTTTTCATGAAATTAGAGTACTAAGAGTACTAAGATTTAATAGAGCTCTATTGATTAAAAAAAAGAAACTTCTGAAAATTGGCTCAATGCAAAGACTAAGAAAACTAAGCAGTTATCAAAGAAAATTTTAAATTTTCCTGTGTTCAAATAAAAAGAATAAAAGGAATAATCTCACCTGAACAAGGGAGTCTTCCTCTTTACAAAAACCTGAATCTTCTTGAATCAAAAGAGGCTCGCTTTTCCCACAGCTCTCCTGGCTGATGAGCGTGTCCGCATA
>NC_081568.1:78029448-78033866 GCF_022355385.1 Mustela nigripes | reverse complement strand
CAGCGCCCGTGGCTCCAGGTCGCTGGCGACGATGGAGTAGGAGACGCTACCGTTGGGCCCCAGGTCGGGGTCGGAGGCGCTGACGTGTGCAATCGAGGCGCCAGGAGGATTGTTCTCTGCCACGTGGACCAAGTAGGAGGCCTGGTGGAAAACTGGCGCGTTGTCGTTGATATCGCTGATATGTAGGGTGACGCTTGTACTGGAGAATAGGGAGGGTTTGCCCTTGTCAGTGGCGGCAATAGTGACATTGTACTCAGCCATCTGCTCCCTATCTAGGGCACTGTCAATCACCAGCTTGTAATAATTCTTGGAGGTGGATTCTAATTTGAAAGGAACATCTTCCTGAATATAGCAGTTCACCAGACCGTTTTGCCCAGAGTCACGGTCTCTCACTTTAAAGAGGGCTACTACAGTTCCAAGGTCTGAGTCCTCAGGAATCTGGTTAGAATAGGACATCAGTGTGACTTCTGGGGCATTGTCATTCTCATCAACAATTTCAATCTGAACATTACAGTGAGCTGTGTGCACCCCTCCATCCTTGGCTTCTACAACCAACATGTATCTACTTGTCTTTTCAAAGTCCAATGTACCATTGGTTGTAATGTCACCAGTATTTGGATTGAGATTGAAGAGGAGGCTGGTACTTGTTGGGGCACTGAGAAAGGCATAGGTGATCTTTGCATTATCACCCTCGTCCTGGTCGGCAGCCATCACTTGGAGCACAGAGGTCCCCGCGGGCACATTTTCTTGGAGGCTAACTCTGTATGTGTCCTGGCTGAACACTGGAGCATTATCATTGGCATCAGTGACCTGAATCCGGATCTGGGTGGTGCCGCTTAGTGGAGGGTCTCCACCGTCCATGGCGGTCAGGATTAACTGGTGGGAGCTCTGCTGTTCTCTGTCCAGAGGTTTTTCCAGAAGTAATTCTGGGTATTTACTTCCATCAGGACTTTCCTTCGTTGTCACAGAGAAGTGTTCATTGGAGTTGATAGTGTATATCTGTAGTGAGTTACTTTCTACATCTGCATCTTGTGCAGAATCCAGAGGGAATTTTACACCTGGTAAGACTGACTCACAGATTTCCAAGTCAATGCCTTTTGCAGTGAAACGTGGTGCATTGTCGTTAATATCTTGGATTGCAACAATCACGTGGAAAACATTCATTGGATTTTCAGCAACCGTTTCAAATTCTAGTGCACACTCGAATTTCCTTCCGCAGATTTCCTCTCTATCTATTCTACCGTTCACTAACAAATCCCCACTCTCTGCATTCACACTGAATAAATTCTCTGCACTAACCCGCAGTTTTCGAGCTGGCAGTTCCTGGACATTGAGCTTCAGGTCCTTGGCAAGATTCCCCACCCGCAAGCCCTTGGCCAGCTCCTCCGGAATAACGTACTGGATCTGCTGGGAGATAGCCCCCCACAACAAAGACAGCAGGAAGAGAAACAGTACCTGAATTTTCATTGGTTCAGCTTTTCTGGAGCTTCTTTGCATTTTTTGAACTCCCTGGGAAGCTTCTTTTCAGAATGTCTCTGGGATGTTTAAAAAAAAAAAGCAGTGACAGTACCTGGACTTTTGTAATTTGAGGGTAGGACTTCAGTTGGTGGGTGTACAGGCGCTGCCTCCGCGTTCTGTGTGCGCAGGACAAAGCCAGAAAACACTGCCTAACTCTCCCGCAGAATTGAGAACCTTTCTTCCCTTTGGTCAACAGCGGCGCCTGGAGGTTGTCTGGAAGAACTGCATATTGTCCAGCCATTTACCCTCAACGTGTAAGCTCTTGAATCTATATGTACCTTGTCTATTTGTTGGAAAAACCAAGTATTCATATTTTCCCTCTAAATTTGGTATGTTCTAGTTTTCATCACTTCATAAGCAATACTATAATTTTACATTCTTTTTTTCATTAAAAAATTTCACAAGGCTTACACTCATTTTTTTCGGTTTTGGGGGCAAAAATATCTTCACTTATTTATTTCACTGTATTTACAAGCACTGGCACGAGTAGTATAGATTTAACCAAATAAGTTACTGACTTTTTATCCACATTTTAGTGAACTATGATCCTTACGTTTTTGTAAAATCCATAATCTGTTTTATATAGTGTTTTAACTCTCTCCATACTTTACCATTCAGTAATACTTTCCAAAGATACAGACTTCGCAAAAAAGAGTGAGTCAAGCCCTAGACTTATTTTAATGTACTCCTCATTTTTTTTTAAAGCATAGGCAATCTTCACATTAAGTACAGCACAGCCTGATATTTTAAGTGACCAATTTAGTACACATGCTTTTATACAGCACAATCTTGTGAATGCCATATTTATTTTTATAAAATCAATGATTTTTACTATATGAATGTAAATGCAATACTCCATGGTAAATCAGCTCCAGCTGATTTATACTATTAATAAGTATAATGAATTTACCCTGATCACTGGTAAATCCTGGAGAGGTGTTGAGAGTCCTTGGACACTCCATTTTGAAACTTACCCTGTAATCCTTGAACTCACCTTGGGTGACTAATACAAATACCTTTATTTTGGGGTGCCTGGGTGGCTCAGTGGGTTAAGCCGCTGCCTTCGGCCTCAGGTCATGATCTCAGGGTCCTGGGATCAAGCCCCACATCAGGCTCTCTGCTCAGCGGGAAGCCTGCCTCCCCCTCTCTCTCTGCCTGCCTCTCTGCCTACTCGTGATTTCTGTCAAATAAATAAATAAAATCTTTAAAAAAAAAAAAAACAAATACCTTTATTTCAAATGCACTACCAAATTAGATACCAATATAGTGATTTATTCTACTGTTTTGCAGTGTTAATACACACTCACATTACACTCCAGTCAGAACAGACTATTATCTATTTTTCTAGGACATTATTTTCATTGCTTTCCCTACTTCGTGACTTTATATTTTCTGTTTCTTTTGCTGTTCCCTTTTCTACTATAATGAATTCTTCCCCCTCCTTAAGAAAATCCTTTTTAGTGAAATGGAATGTCTGAGACCTTTCATTACCTACAAAAATAGATGAAAATTGTACTCTCTGTACACTTTCACAACATTTATGTAGGCTTTGTTTTATACAAGATTCTTAGAAAATTCACTTTGAGCATCTAAAGTTCCCTTGGCATTACCTATTTAGTAATTTTTCTCATTATGAGGAAAGTCATACTAATATCACTTTATCACACTATAAATATTTTCCCTTAAAAAAGACATTTTGAAGATCACGTGCCTTTTTTTTTCCTGAGATGTATTTGTATGTTTGAGTGAAAATACACTTTAACCTGTTCTCAGTTATTTTGTTCAGGCCCTGAATCTCACACTCTTGAATACTAATATATTGAGGGAGAGAGATGTTCCTTTATTTGAAATCTAAAGAAATATATTTTGGTCTCATTTTGGATGACTCTCTGAGGTGATTTCATGGGTGAAAGTAATTTCATAAATTTCTGACTCAAGAAAGTTGTAGGACTCTATTCTATTGTTGGAGTAGCTGGTCTGGAAATGTCCTGCTGAGATGAGACATATATCCTTGCATTTTTAAAGATCCTTCTCAAGGACAAGAAATGTCCCTCCAAGACTCATAATGGTTTAGGCAACTGACCTCCCCACCTTCAGACAAAAGGCTGAAATCAATATGAATGCACACATACACCCACACATACTTTAGGTATACACAGTAAGGAATACGGGCCAGGTAAAACCACTTGATCAAGCTGTACATTTTTTTTTACTCAACAGTTTCTATGTCATTGAGATGAAAAGAGTGTGGCCTGGTGTGGAAAGAGCAAGCATCATTTTACAGGCACCTAAGATACCTAGTACTTATATTTTTGTTTGTATCAGTCAGGATAAGCTAAGTAGGTTGGAGTAACAGACTTCAAATCACAGGAAGTTAAAATGAAAAAAAGTCTATTTATCACACGTATACACACCAATGTATGACAACCACAGAGATCTTCTCTTGGTATAGTTACTCAAGCACTCAAATCCAAGAAACAGTCACAATTTCAAAAAATAGCACAGAGATCTAGAAATTCTTACAATGCCAACAAGAGCTTCCTCCAGACAGAGGCACATATTACTTCCATTTACAGTATATTGGCCAGAATTCGATACTTAGGCTCACTCAGTCATAACCAGGTCAGGAAGATCAGATACTTGGGCAACATAAGGACTATCACATTGTTTTATTTTCAAATAAATGTGCATTAAATCTATATATTAGCTACACGGTCAAAATTGTTCTTCATAGTGTTCCAAGAAAGAAATAAACTTACCTGAAGTAGGTTGGGGTCTCCTTTCATTTCTAGTAAATCTTGAGATACCAGGAAGGACTCGCTTTTCCCACAGCTCTCCTGGCTGATGAGTGTGTCCGCATAGTTGGGCTGGGGGAAGATCACGTGACTCTTGCGCGAGTC
>NC_081568.1:78017394-78026448 GCF_022355385.1 Mustela nigripes | reverse complement strand
TGTCCACTGCCACCACCTTGGTGACCAGGTAGCCGGGCTCTGCGGATTGGGGCGCCAGCTCCACGCCTGTGGAACCGTCAGTGGGGAGAGCAGGGTACAGGATTTCGGGGACATTGTCGTTCTGGTCCAGCACAAATATGCTAAGTGTCACATTGCTGCTGAGTGGAGGGTCCCCACTGTCGCTGGCTGTCACCAATAGCTGTAGGTCTCTAACCTGCTCGTAGTCAAAGGAGCGCAACGCATACACGATGCCGGTGTCAGAGTTGATGGAGATGTAAGAGGAGAGGGGTGTACCCTGAAGAGTGTCTTCGGTCAAAGAATAAGTTACATGGGCATTGTCATCACTGTCAGGGTCATGGGCCGACACAGAAATGATAGAGGCACCTCTGGGATTGTTTTCAGGAATATAGGCAGAGTAGGACACGTGAGGGAAGGTGGGTGGGTTGTCATTGATGTCTGCCACCTGCAGCAAAATGTAAGCATCCGAGGACAGAGATGGTTTCCCTCCATCTTTAGCAGTCACAGTGATGTTGTAAAAGGAAAACTGTTCCCTGTCAAGGGCTCTGGTTGTAACCAGTCGGTGGTAATTGTCCACTGATCTTTCTAACTTGAAAGGAAGGTTCTCAGGAAGTGAACATGTGATAAATGCATTCATCCCAGAGTCTCTGTCATGTACATTGAAAAGTGCAATTATGGTTCCTGGGGGAGAGTCTTCAGGAATTGAGCTAGTAACAGATGTCATGTAAAATTCTGGGGCATTGTCATTCACATCCAGAACTGTCACAATAACCTTTGTCCTGGTCAGAAGGCCCGGACCATCCTGAGCTTCAATATCAATTTCATGGACTTTGGCATCCTCAAAATCTAGACTCTTTGTGATTGTTATCTCTCCAGACGTTGACTCAAGCTCAAATACCTGTGAGGTTTCTCCTGGATTTTTCTCTTGATAATATGCCACTTGAGCATTGTATCCCTCATCTGTGTCAGTGGCGGTCACTGTGAGTATCCGAGTGCCCACGGGAATATTCTCAGGAACACTTACACGGTACTCGGGCTGTGTAAATACAGGCGCATTGTCATTCACATCTAGGACGGTCACGCGGATGCGGGAGGTGCCTGATCGGACTGGGCTGCCTCCATCCAAAGCCACAAGGACGAGGTGGTGAACGGCCTTCTCCTCTCGGTCCAGGGCAAGTTCCAGCACCAACTCAGGGTGCTTGTTCCCATCCACTCCGCTTCGCACATCCAGGGAGAAGTGGTCATTTGGGTTCAGTTCGTACTTCTGAAGTGTGTTTTCTCCTACGTCTGCATCATGCGCACTCTTTAGGGGAATTCGGAATCCCGGGGCAGTCGTTTCACTTATTTTTAGCTCTAGTTCCTCTACTCCAAAGCGAGGGGCATTATCATTAATATCTGTTACTTCCACTTCTACTGAATAAATGTTTAATTTGTCTTCCAGGAGTATGTTAAAATTCACCAGGCACTGCACACTCTGAGCACAGAGCTCCTCTCGGTCTATCCTATCCTTGGTGACCAAACTGCCACTTCGCGGGTTCAGAGCAAAAAGCTGTGTCCTACCTCTGGAGACGA
The DNA here is from genome assembly GCF_022355385.1 of Mustela nigripes. Lineage (NCBI taxonomy): Eukaryota > Metazoa > Chordata > Mammalia > Carnivora > Mustelidae > Mustela > Mustela nigripes. The sequence goes on along the minus strand of NC_081568.1, from coordinate 78,024,858 downwards.
TGCGGACTCCACGCTCTGCCAGTGCCAGGGGCTCCAGCCCCAAGTCCTTGGCGATGTCACCCACAAAGGAGCCTTTGTCGGTCTCTTCTGGCACAGAATAGTGCATCTGCCTAGCTCCGACTTCCCACAAGACAGCCAAAAGAAAGCAGAGCAGGGTAAGCCTTCCACATTGTGGCAATTTTTGCAGAGCCGCCATTTCTTCTGCTGCAATCTTTTCTCCCACGAAACTTCCAGCACCCAGTGTGAGATTCTGAAAGTCTTTATTCCTCAGGGTCTGAGGGAACCAGGATCACAGGACCCAGGTCACTGTAGAGAGAACTTTCAGCTGCTGGACTGATTTTTCTCCCCCGTGCGGAAGCTTGGGGGCCAAGCGCCCAGCCCTTTTTGTTGTGGGAGCAGTAAAGTTGGACTGGGTGTCTTGCAGGCTTTTACTTCTAAGGTGGTCAACAGCGACACTCAGAGGCCTAAGTAATTTCTGCACCCTCTAAGGCAAACCCAAAGTTACTTCTTGCTTGCTAGCTTTGTGACTTTCAAGTTGCTTTGAAGAATCTTAGTTTTAAGATACCTTAGAAGTAGCTCTTTCAAGTCAGGAGTCTTTTTCTCAGAATTAATAAGAATGTGTAAACAAATGTGACCTTGATAGTAGTTGCTAGGGAAGTGTTACTACTGAACACTCAAGGCATCCATCAAGGCTGCTTCTGCCCTTGCTCCAAACATCTCCAACTTCTTATTTTATATTCAAAGACTGTAAGATCAACTTTAGAACATTAGCTACATTATCTTCTAAGGTCATATATTTTGGATTTCTGTGCTTGATGCCTTAGAATTAAACTTCAACATCTGTATTTTAAAAAGTGAATTATCCAACACTTAATTGGGTGACTATTGTATACCCGGCAATTTGCCTGTTTGTTCCCCATTTGTTCATAAGAAATGATGAACCTGATTAACACGGTCCTTGCTCTCAGGAAGCTTACAGTATAGGGGAGGACACAGAAAACTCAATGGAATATTTTAATAGAATATGTTAACTGCTACAAAGGTGGGAAACACTGAGCAATGGAAAGGGGTACATAAGAAGGGTATCTAACCTAGATCTCGGGGTCAAAAATTTCCCAAGACATTACTGAAGATGTCATAAACGGTAGGAGCAAGGTAGGAATGGGTGAAGAGGCTGGAATAGTGTTCTAGACCCTCAGTACAAATGTTTGGAGGTGGAAGGTCGCAAGGAAATGTTAAGGAAAGCGAAGGGGATTTTTCTATGTTCTTCTTATTTTTTTAAAGATTTTTTTAAGAGAGAGCACAAATAAGGGGGAAAGTCAGAGGGAGAAGGCAATTAGACTCCCCACTGAGTGGAAAGCCTGACCTGGGGACCCTAGGACCCTGAGGACACAACCTGAGCCGAAGGCAGACGCTTAACTCACTGAGCCACCCAGGGGCCCCTGTTCTTTTTCAAGATTGTTTTGGCTATTTGAGGTTCCTTGCTACTTCGTATAAATTTTAGATTTTTTTTTCTATTTCTGCAAAAAAAAAAAATCACTGGGATTTTGATAGGGATTGCACTGAATCTGTAGATTGCTTTGGGTAGTCCTCTAAGTTTTTGTAAGTACGCTATCAGGTTAAAGATGTTTCCTTCAATTCCTATTTTGCTAAACAATTTTAATCATGTGTTGAATATTCTCAAGAGCTTTATAATGCCTCTATTTAAATGAATATGTGGTTTTTTATCTTTAATTTCTTAATATGGAGTTTTGCATTATTAGATTTTCTTATATTAGAATATCCTTGCATCCTTAAAATAAACTCTATTTAGTCATAATTATAATATTATTTTTTAGTATGTGGTAGATTGGGTTGGATACTGTCTTAATTAAAATTTTGAATCAACTTCTTAAATGAGATTGCCCACTTCTGATCTCACTTCAGTCTGTTTATCTTTTGGTTTCTTCCTTGTTGAACTTTTTTCATTTTTATTTTTATCCATTCCTCTGAGAATGGAAAAAATGGAAACCAGTGATATTGACTCACCTTGTTTTCTAGTAGGGCCTCTACTTTTTTAGATTTTTAAAATCTTTTCATCAACATTGTTTTGATGTTTCGGTCATTGAATAACTGCTCAACATCCCTTACTGCAGTTCTCTAAAGAATTACTGTTTTGAGGTGCTTTGGTGGCTCAGTTGGTTAAGCGACTGCCTTCAGCTCAGGTCATGATCCTAGAGTCCTTGGATGGAGTCCCGAATCAGGCTCCCTGCTCAACAGGGACTCTGCTTCTCCCTCTGACACTCTCCTCTCTCACACTCTCTCTCTCAGATAAATAAATTTTAAACAATCTTTAAAAAAAGGAATTATCTGTTCTTTGTCTTTGGCAATAGCTGTTTTTACTCTGATATTATTTCCCACTCATGCTTCTTGCTTTGAATCAAATTGTTTTATTTTCCCCCAGTCTCTCCTGCTTTCCTTTCTCCTTTTCCAAGTCTTTGTTGTTAATCAGAATTTGGGGTTTTCTTTTAGAATCCTTAAAAACAATTTTTTTAATAGGCCATCTGCCTACTCTATATTAGTCCTAGCACTGGACTTCACAGAATTTTAACTTCTCCCCACTGGTCTCCGTATGACTTTTACTGTCTGCTTCTATTGCTTTATCATCAGAATTCTTTCTTGTTTGTATATTAATAAGTTATACTCTAAGCATTGTTTTTTCCCTATTATTTTCTTAAAGTTTATGCTGATACAATGTTTCTTTTTTTTTTTTAAGATCTTATTTATTTATTTGACAGAGAGAAATCACAAGTAGATGGAGAGGCAGGCAGAGAGAGAGAGAGGGAAGCAGGCTCCCCGCTGAGCAGAGAGCCGGATGGGGGACTCAATCCCAGGGCCCTGAGATCATGACCTGAGCCGAAGCTCACAGAGGCTTAACCCATTGAGCCACCCAGGTGCCCCGCTGATACAATGTTTCTTGTTTGCCTTGTTTCTTGAGTGTCTTGCTAAACTCACTTATTTTAAATAATTTGTTTTGTTTTTAGTTATTTTATTTGTCTATAAATTTACCCCTAGGTACTCTTTCAGCTGTATTCCACAATTTAATTTAATTTTATTTAATTTTAAATATGCTCCACATCCAACATGGGGCTCAAACTCATGACCCTGAGATCAAGATGCATGTTCAACTGATTGAGCCAACCAGGTGTCCCTGTATTCCACAGTTTTAAATAATATTTTAATTTTTTTCCTTTGTTTAAAAGATTTTATTTATTTATTTACAGACAGAGATCACAAGTAGGCAGAGAAGCAGGCGGGGGGAGGGGGGAGCAGGCTCCCTGCTGAGTGAGAAGCCCCATGCAGGGCTCAATCCCAGGACCCTGGGATCATGACCTGAACTGGAGGCAGATGCTTAACCATCTGAACCACCCAGGCGCCTTAAATAGTTCTAAATTCCTTTCTAAATAGTTCTTATTTCCATTGTGGTTTTTTAAAATCCAAGAGTGATTTAGGGGTATAGATTTAAGTGTCCAAACTTTTTTTGTTTCCCTTTTACTATTGTTAAATATTTGCTTTGTAATTTTCCAGTTTTATTGAGGTACAATTAATAAATAAAATTGTAAGATATTTAAAGTGTACAACGTGATGAGATCATATATGTATACGTCGTGAAAGGATTCCCCTTATTGATTTAATTAACACATCCATCACCTCAAATATTTACTTCTTTATATGTGTGAGAACACTTAAGTTCTCTCTGAAAAATTTCTATTATACAACAAAATTTAATATTATCAACTGTAGTCATATATAATAGATATAATGTTATATATGTTATATAATAGATACTCAGGACTTATTCTTTACTTTTAAAGATTTTATTTGTTTATTTGACACAGAGAGAGAGTGTGTGTGTGAGCACAAGCAGGAGGAGCGGCAGGCAAAGGGAAAGGAAGAAGCAGGCTCACCACACAGGAAGACCGAAGCAGGACTCGATCCCAGTACCATGGGATCGTGACCTGAGCTGAAGGCAGATGCTTAAGGACTGAGCCACCCAGGAGCCCCAGGCCTTATTCATCTTACAACTGTAAGTTTGTACCCTTTTACCTACCTGTCTCTATTTTCCCCACCCCAGCCTTATGGATTAAGTACATGTCATAAGGCACATATATTATTGATACTTTGAAATTTACTCTTTTTTATGACTATGTCGTAAATTGCTGTAGATTCCAGGTGTTCATGTAAAGAACAGCTATTCTGTATTTGTTGTACATAGGATTCTATACAGATTTATTAGATCAAGCTTATAGATTCTATTGCTCAAATTTTCTGTATGCTTAGTAATTTTGTCCCTGTGGGGTATATTATTTCTTATGACACTGAGTTTAAATCTCTTGGTATTCTTTTCAAAGCTATATTGCTCAGTGATGGGGGCCTATATTTTTTATATCTTTTGGTTTGTCTGGTTTTTCATAATTATGAGCAGTTCATTAAAAAAAAAACCCACCATTGGGGCACCTGGGTGGCTCAGTTATTAAGTGTCTGCCTTCGCTCCGGTCATGATTCCAGGGTCCTAGGATCAAGCCCCACATCAGACTCCTTCTCAGCGGGAAGCCTGCTTCTCCCTCTCCCACTCCACCTGCTCGTGTTCCCTTTCTTGCTGTGTCTCTCTCTGTTAAATAAATAAATAAAATATTTTTAAAAATCACCATTAATGTTTGTTGTCTTAAACACTACTTGCTGTTATATTAACACTGACATGACTGCTTTCTTTTGTGTGTCCACATATATATTTTTATTTTCACTATTTTAGTAGAATTTGCTTTAAGCATGTATCTTATTGGCAGAATATAGATGGGTTTTAAAAATCATCCAGCTTCGTAATTTCTGTATTTTAATAGCTAAATTTTGCTAACTTATATACATATAAAATAAAAAATTTTAAATTAACAGGAGCTGAGAAAATCCAGAATTGAAATAACTAATGTAACTTCTTTTAATGTCACTTTTTAAAAAGATTTATTTATTTGAGAGAGAGAAAGAAAAGTGCGTGCACATGGGGAGGGCCAGAGGAGCAGAGTCAAGCTGACTCCCTGCTGAGCATGGAGCCCACGGGAGGGATCCATCCCAGGACCCTGAGGTCATGACCTGAGCTGAAACCAAGAATAAGATACTTAGCCAATTGAGCCACCCAGGTGCCCCATGAAATAACTTATGTTATTGAGAGTGTACTCCAAACAGAAAATAAAAATAAAAATCAATGCTTAGACATATAGAAGGATGAGAGAATTTTTTTAAAAAGCCATTAGACAGAAAACAGAGATACCTTAAAAATAACGACAATTTGTTGAAAGTATCTCACAAGCAACAATAACTCCAGAAGACGATGTTTCAACATTTTGGTTTGTAGATTTATTGATTTATTGTCAGAGAGAGTGAGCACAGGCAGACAGAGTGGCAGGCAGAGGCAGAGGGAGAAGCAGGCCTCCTGCTGAGCAAGGAGCCCGATGTGGGACTCGATCCCAGAACACTGGGATCATGACCTGAGCTGAAGGCAGCAGCCCAACCCAGCCACCCAGGTGTCCCTGGTTTGTAGATTTATTTTAAGTGGAAGAGTTTCTTAATTGCTCTCTCTCTTCTATTTTCTCTCCCACTCTCCCTCCCTTTTGGGTTCAGGGTTTTGTCTCTTATAGTTTTAAAATTGTTTTTATTCCAGGTCCCAGGACATAAGTAGGTCTTTTAATCGTGTGCAGCAGTAGTAGTGTCAATATTACAGCTCATGTCTAAGAAACTTGGTGTTCATCTTCTGAAGCTAGCACCTGTATCCACTTTCCACCTTTGGTCTGCAGGTTGCAAAAAGTCATGACCACAGGAATTGGTAGGCAGCATTTTCATGCAATTTCTCCCTGTTTTAGGTAGTTGAGGGGCCGAACTGCTTATTTTCGATTCTAGTAGTAAGTCTGTAGTAAGTCTGGCTCAGGTTCCTTGTTTAACCTGAAGCACTCTGTCCCTGTAACAGTGCTGGAATGACCTCCTGATCTTATGCCTGTATCTAAGCCAAGACAAGAATTCCCATTTAGTGTGGCTCACCACTTTCTGTTCCATCTCTGACCCATATATATATTTATCTTTTATCTATGCCTTACCAAGCTTTTGATTTCTTATTTTTATAGTTTGTTTAACTCTTTAATTTATTGGCGCAGAGAAAGTTTATCAAAGCACGGACATACTCCCCTATGATACATTTCTTGAGAAGAGTTAACACACACATTAAAACGGAATATATACTTGGTTGTTGTTAGTCGCTTCCATTATAGGCATAATATACAAGTCAGGAGGCTTCAAAACAACTTCTCAAGTTGCATAGTAAATTTCCTGTCATTCACTTTATTACCTCATTTCATAAGTTCTTAAACATCTAATATATTCCTCAGAATACATGAATTATCTCAAACTAAAAGATGAAACAAAGGGCTAAGATATTCCACAAAAATTCCCAACATATATATATATATATATATATATATATATATATATATTCCTATAACTTAATCCTAACACAACTAAAAATAGTATTTTAGACAACCTTTACCTCTTTAAATGTCCCCAAATAAAAGAGGCCTTGCCAGATGACATTTATTCTAAGTTTAGGGATAAATTAGTATTTATAACTGAGAGAAATTTAAAGCATTGTTAGTCACATAAATATTGGTGGATCTTTTCTAGTCAAACCCTATCCTTTCCAGATAAGAGAATGGTAAAACAAGAAAAATTAAATTATTTGAACAGAGGAAAGCAAGAAAATATTAGAAGTTGTATTTTCTTGTTTCTGATGCAATGCTCTTCATTGTAAAAATATTTTATTTATGTATTTGAAAGAGAGATCACAAGTAGGCAGAGAGGCAGGCAGAGAGAGGGAGGAAGCAGGCCTCCCGCTGAGCTGAGAAACCGAGGTGGGGCTCGATCCAGGACTCTGGGATCATGACCTGAGCCAAAGGCAGAGGCTTAACCCACTGAGCCACTCAGGTGCGCCTGGATATAAACATTTAATAATAATTTCCCAGAATCTGTAAATAGAAATCTACAAAAATACGTGGGTAATAGAACTGTTAATAGTAAAGAGTGACAGTAAATAAACTCTGATTATTTTTACCTAGAAAAATTTAGTAGAAGTTTACCTGAGAAAATGTTTCCTTTTTGTCTTCAAGTAAATCCTGAGATACCAGAAGAGGCTCGCTTTTCCCACAGCTCTCCTGGCTGATGAGCGTGTCCGCATAGTTGGGCTGGGGGAAGATCAGGTGACTCTTGCGCGAGTCCGCGGTGAGGGACACCTCGTGCGAATAGGTCTGCAGGAAAGCCCGCACCCCGTCCACGCCCACGAAGTGCGAGGCCGGCACGCCCACCAGCCTGCCTCCTGAAGCCTGGAGCACGCGCGACTCGTGCCAGCGCCTCAGCCTGAGCGCCAGCAGCACGATGACGAAGGCG
>NC_081568.1:78012236-78014394 GCF_022355385.1 Mustela nigripes | reverse complement strand
TGTCCACTGCCACCACCTTGGTGACCAGGTAGCCGGGCTCTGCGGATCGGGGCGCCAGCTCCACACCTGTGGAATCATCAGTGGGGAGAGCGGGGTAAAGAATTTCCGGTGTGTTGTCATTCTGGTCCAGTACGAATAGGCTCAAGGACACATTGCTGCTGAGCGGCGGGTCGCCACTGTCACATGCTACCACTCTCAGTTGAAAGTCCTGTAACTGTTCATAGTCGAAGGATCTCAGGGCATATAAGACTCCAGTGTCTGAGTTGATGGAAACATACGAGGACAGAGGCACTCCCTGGATGGTGTCCTCCACCAAGGAGTAAGTGACTAGTGCATTCTCATTGCTGTCGGCATCATGGGCTGTTGCAGAAAAGAGGGAGGCACCTTGAGGATTGTTTTCTAGAATGAAGGTAGAGTAGGAGTCCTGGGGAAAAACAGGAGGGTTGTCATTGATATCTGTCACTTGCAGTGAAATGTGAGTTTCAGTAGATAGAGCTGGAGTTCCATGATCTGTTGCTGTTACTGTGATGTTGTACCTAGAGGTAAGTTCTCTGTCCAGTGTTCTTTCTGTCACTAAATGGTAAAAATTATCATCCAACTTTTCTAATTTAAAGGGTAGATTTCCAGGAATGGAACAGGTAGTATCACCATTGTCTCCAGAGTCCTGGTCATGCACACTGATAAGAGCAACTATAGCTCCAGGAGGAAAGTTTTCAGGGACTGAAGTGGTGACAGAGGTCATGGTCACCTCTGGGGCATTATCATTTATGTCCAGAACTTTGACCAGCACCTTAGCTCTGGCCATGAGGCCTGCCCCATCCTGAGCCTGAATTTCCATTGAATAAATTTTGTATTCTTCAAAATCCAGGGCTTCCTTATTTGATATTTCTCCTGTGTAAGAATCCAGCTGAAATATCTGGGCTATTTTGTGGTCTATATTGTGAAATGAGTACGCTACTTCCCCATTGACTCCTTCATCTGGGTCAGTAGCTTTTACTGTAAGCAGCCGAGTGCCCAGTGGCACATTCTCTGGGACACTCGTGTGGTACTGTGCTTGAGTAAATGCTGGAGGGTTGTCATTTGCATCTACCACCTGAACATGAATGCGGAGTGTTCCTGAAAGGACTGGGTTGCCCCCATCAGAGGCCGTGAGGAGGAGGTGGTGCACAGCTTCTTCTTCCCTATCCAGGGGACTCTGCAGCACCATCTCTGGGAGTTGGGATCCATCAGCTCCCTGTTGCACATCCAGGTAGAAATGAGGATTGGAGCTGAGCTGGTAGCTCTGCAGTGAATTCATACCCACATCAAGATCTTGCCCCAAAGGTAGAGGGATCCTGGTACCTGGAGTAGTTATTTCATTCATTTTAAATTCCACGTCCTCTAACTGAAACTGGGGAGTGTTGTCATTAATATCAATTATTTCCACTTCCACAGGGAAAAGCTTCATTTTATCCTCTACCAAGATGTTAAAACTCACCAGACACTGCACACTCTGTGCACAGAGCTCCTCCCGGTCTATCCTGCCCGCTGTGACCAAGCTGCCACTTCGAGGGTTCAGAGCAAAAAGCTGCGACCTACCTCTAGAGATGATGCGAACTCTGCGTTCTGTGAGCTCCTGAGGTTGCAGCCCCAGGTCTTCAGCGATGTTGCCCACGAAGAAAGCTTTGTCTGTCTCTTCTGGCACCATGTATCGGATCTTTCCAGCCCAAGCTTCCCACGACAGCCCCAGAAAAAGGCATAGCAGGAACAGCTCACTGCAGCTGAGCTGCTTCCCCCGAATCACCATTGCTCTCTCGCTTCGTAGTTTACTCCCAGTCCGGTACCGAGAGTATTGTTTCTCTGTTCTTCTGAGCCTAAATTAACCGAATTTTCAGAAGATTTCAGAGCAGAAAGTGGTCCAGAAGTAGGGTCTGGGAAGCTTCAGGGAGGCTGTTTTCAATCTGACGATGATGGAGGTTCTAAGAAGCTTTTTTTTTTTTTTTTTTCCCCTTTTGGGGGTGAGAGTGCGCACGCGCAGCCTGTATCTCCCAGACTGGTGAACAGCGGCGCCCAGAGTCCTCACCAGTTACTACACTCATAGATAATACTGAAACTTACCTTTGTTAACCTCATCTATCTTTCCTTAAGTCTTGGTTTATTGTCAAGGAAGTAGTTATTG
>NC_081568.1:77964971-78012226 GCF_022355385.1 Mustela nigripes | reverse complement strand
ATAATATAATATAATATAATATAATATAATATAATATAATATAATATAATATAATAATGAAAATGAGAAACTATTATGTTTATTTAATCATATCTAACTGTTACTAAATTGCAATATACAGTAGAATCTCAATATACCTAAGCTATCTGTTTTCCCTGTTTGCTCTTCAGGTAATATCATAACAAGGAACAAAAATCAAACCTCCACTTCTCTAGTATATGTTGACCACTTGACAGTTTCTCAGGCTACGCAGAAGAGCAACTACCCTTTGGTGAATCAAATAAAAACTAGAGGATAAATAAACTTTTAAAATGTAAGCTAGACTTTTAAAAATTGGACTGTCCATTTTCTTTCCATTGTGCTTTGAATATTTATCAGAAACCATTGAATTTTGAAGGATGTGTTTTAACCATTTCTTATTTTTTCAAAACTCGTTTCTGAAGTGTCTATGTACTATGTGGATTTTAAAGGACCTTTAATTCACTCAAAGGCAATATATTTTGAATAGAACTTCACTGGAAAATGTCATATGAGTATCTAATTTAGACTTCAAATTTAAGAGACACAAGAGATAGTGATATTATTCTTCAAAACTGAGAAGGAAATGGCCACATCTTTATTTTTAGACAAGCCCTTAAATAATATGTGTTCTCCTAAAATCACACTTAATATTTTCTCCAAGAGAAACTGGTTTTATTAATAGAAATTTTTTTCTTTTTTTAAAGATTTTATTTATTTATTTGACAGACAGAGATCACAAGTAGGCAGAGAGGCAGTCAGAGAAAGAATGGTAAGTAGGCTCTCCACTGAGCAGAGAGCCTGACGCAGGGCTCGATCCCAGGACCCTGGGATCATGACCCGAGCAGAAGGCAGAGGCTTTAACCCACTGAGCCACCCAGGGGCCCCAATAGCAAAAAATTTTTTTTCCCAATAGCAAAATTTTTAAACTAGATTGCCTTCCTTCTTTTACTCATTGCAAAATTAGTAAAAGTTTACTAAGTAAAATGCCTTGAGGCTTTGAGTGATTTATCTTTACCCAAAAGTTAGGGAAGAATATTCTCTGCATCCGAGAGGTTAACATTTTAGGAACAAATTGGGCCAGATACTGGCAGTCAACCTATGGATGTGACTGAAAAGAGTAGAGAAAATAAAGCAATAAAGGAAACAAAGGTCACAAGAATAGTTTTTGGAAAGAGAATATCCATTCCTGTATAACCAAATGTATGGTTTCTCAGCTTCTCAAAACAAGCATACGGAGTCCAAAGGCAGTAACTTAAATATTCAGTGAACCTCTTTAACTAATGCAAGGAGAGGACTTTTTACCAGAAAATGTAAGTTTTTAGAATGTGCACTAATAGGCACAAACTTTTCACCAACATGACTGTCTGGACAAATGAAAAAAATTTGAAAACACACAGCAACTAGAAAGTGAATTTGTAGAGCTTCTCTTCCTCCAACAACAGCAAAAAACCAAGCAGAGTTGATTTAGAACAGGATATTTACAAAATAAAAGTGTTAAAACTCACAGGTAGATATTTGAATCCAATGTAACACTGAAGGTTGCAGTGCAAGCACCAAAGAGAACATACACTTAAAAGATGTTTCTTGAGTGAAAGAAATAAAATTAAAATTTAGCAAAATATCCGAAGCCACAAAAGGACTGCAGAAATAGGGCAAATCTCACTTGCTGAAGTAAAAGCAACTCCAAATCTAGGCTTGGACCAAAGACCGGACTGAAAGTAGGGCTGGAGGAGCCTCACAGGACCAGGGTGATGGCCAGAGTCACTGTGAGAAGAGCATGGATACAAAGGACAAGGCCACAACCAGGTAAAACTGTGGCTCTGTCTGCCTGCCAGCAGGTACTGGGCCATTGCTGGGTTCTGGCAGCAATTCCTCTAAACTGTAGGCAAAGACTAGCTGTAGGATGATGACTGTTGGTATTGTGTGCAGTGACCAGCAAGCCCTGTAGAGCAGCGTCTCTGCTGCTCACAGGACCACAGTGCTAATCTCACTCTTGTGCCTCCCCAGGTTGAAGAGTCATATTAGCTAGTCTGAAGCATGTAATAGGATAGCCAGGCAAGGCTCTTCACTTGACGTCCACCTTAGTGATCAGGTAGCCAGTTGCACTGTGCATGGTGCCACATCCAAGAGGGCATGATTTCTGGCTGCAGCTCCTGGCACAGTGCTGCCTGTGCATCTTCATTGTGGTGGTCCACCATCACAAGGAGCCTGCAGTGAACATCATCGTGCTCTGCACTAAGACACAATGGATGATGATGCACACGGTACTGGGTTGCTGGTCAGGAAGAAATAGGCACATAGAGCCCCACATCTGGGTAAGAAGCACTAAAGTGTGCAATGGAGGCTTTGAGCAGGCATTCCCATTCTCTTGGGCCATATAAGAGGTCTGCTGGAGAGCAAAAGCATTTTTGTTGATGGGGGTGATTTGCAGGGTGATGTTTGTGCTGGAGGAGAGAATAGCTTATCCTTGGTGGCTCGGGTGGTGACACTGTACTTCAAGTACTGCTCCCAGTTTAGAATTCCTTCTGCCTGTATCTAGAAAGAATTACAAAGTAATTCTTATAGGTAATTCTTATAAGTAATTGCTTGTTTATTACTTCCTACAGTATCTTTTATCTCTGCACTGTTTTGGCTTGGGCAACCAGAGTTCTTGCCTTGCCTACACAGCCAGCTGAAAGTCATCTGCACAGCATTATAGTTCTCAACCTCCACTTCAATCAGGATTCTGAAATGGACCCTTAAACTGCCTCCAATCTTCTCTTCTACTAAATGTTGCAACTGTCATGTTCCAAAGTCAAAGATGGCACTGTTATTACTGGATGGCAGATATTTTCTATATTCCCTGGGAGACTGTGTAGTAAGTGTAGGGGAACTCTACCTTAAGGGTGTCACCTAGGTCAGTGGGGAACCACCTGACGAATGCAGATGATGTGGTAGAGGGCAGGTGAACTGTGCTGTACTCCTTGTGGCTCAGTATGGGAGGACTGGCATTAGTCTCCATCTCTTATATCTTGTCATGAGCTGCTTCTACTGCTCCCCACCATGAAGTGGTGGCAGCTCTGTTCTTTGGTCCATTCCTGCCCTACTCATCTCTTTTACTTGTGGGGACTACGGAGATGGGTATTGAAATTAATGTGATAAATTCATAGAGAATTACTTGCAGGATCCAAACATACTGGGGTTTAAGAATGAATATGCTACTATTAAGATGTTTCCTATAATTTTCAAAACAAAATGTATTAAAAGCCACAAATTATTTATATCCAGGGCGAATATATTTATATAAAAAGCATTTATGGGATTTCCAAAGGAGGGTTTCAGATTCAAGATCCCAAAGACTTCCTTTGGCATACCTGCTAGATCTAGCCTGTCATTCTCCAGTTCCTCCCTGCTGTCCTTGCTGGCGCTGGCAGTAAAAAGAGGCTTCCCAGCACTCACCCGTAGTTCCAGTCACCAAGACGCATATCTTTGCCCAGTTTCTCCACTTTTAAACCACTGGCTTTTCTTCTGGACTCTCACAGCGCATCTGATGTGTAGTTCACTAGACAGAACAAAGACACCAGTAAGGGACACCGCTTCCTGCCCGCCAAGCATCTTCCTGGTGGGGATCTTCTTATTTATTCTTGATGCTCCTTCTCAGATCTTAATACACCTTGCCATGGTGGCTTCCAGATTACAAAGGTGTGCTGGAAAGAAAAGGCAGCACTTCACTCTGGTTCATTAAACATCCTGGCATTTCTGATCCAGATATTTGGAAAAGATGGTGGTAGAGAAGACATTTGGAATCCACTCCAGACGCATTTCACAAGTCGGCGGGGATCACTGGGTCAGAATGCTAACGGATTGCTTTGTTTCACTTTAGCCACGGATTAGGAGACAGCGGCACCCAGAGGCCTGGTACTATATCTACTGCATGTAATTTCTCAACCAGGTGACTGTATTTGCTTTATTTCCAGGGCTTATTTTAGACAAAGGCTGTAAGTCGTTATTTATTTTTGACAAAATATTAAAAACTGGAATTTTCACAAAACTTAAACCAAGCACTTTTATTAAAATTCATCAACTTAAAATAATTCATATCGAATTTTCCCTCTTGGTATGAGGACAATACACTACTGAAGCTTCTTTTCCTTAAAAAAATTTTTGCTCAAGAAATTATCCATTGTAAAAAGAATTTTTCATTATGAAAAGATACTCTCACTGTAAATTCTATAATAAAAAATATTTACTATACAAAAATAGAAAATACTGATAAAAATTTAAAATCACCAGTAATTATATAATTATTATATCGTATTTGATGACTACTCATACTTTGTTAATACATAATACTTTTTCTTTGTTTTGTGGTAATATACACATAATATAAAACTTAACATTTTAATCATTTTTCAAACAATTTTAAGTGCACAGTTCAGTGGTATTAAAATACATTCATAATGTTGTGCAACCATTACCACCATCCATCTCCAGAACACTTTTCATCTTGTAAAACTAAAACCCATACCCATTACTTAATAACTCTTCATTCTCCCTTCTCTCCAGCCCCTGGCAAACACCAGCTATTTTCTATGATTTTGGCTACTCTAAATACCTCATACAAGTGGGATCAAGCAGTATTTATTGTCTTATGACTGGCATATTTCCATAGCATAATATCCTTGAAGTTCATCTGTGATGTAGCAACTGTCAAAAGTTCCTACCTTTTTTTTTTTTTAAGATTTTATTTTTGTCAGAGAGAGAGAGATGGAGAGCGAGCAAGCATAGGCAGACAGAGTGGTAGGCAGAGACAGAAGGAGAAGCAGGCTCCCCGCCGAGCAAGGAGCCCGATGTGGGACTCGATCCCAGGACGCTGGGATCATGACCTGAGCCAAAGGCAGCTGCTTAACCAACTGAGCCACCCAGGTGCCCCAGTTCCTACCTTTTTAAGGCTGAACAATATTCCACTGTATGTACAAACCACACTTTGCTTATCCATTCATCTGATAGACAATTGCGTTACTTCCAAATTTCAGCTGCTGTGAATAATATTGCTATGAGGATGGGTGTGCGAATGTCCCTTTGAGGGGCACCTGGGTGGCTCAGTGGGTTAGCCCTCTGCTTTCGGCTTGAGTCATGATCTCAGGGTCCTGGGATTGACCCCCACATCAGGCTTTCTGCGCAGCAGGGAGCCTGCTTCCTCCTCTCTCTCTGCCTGCCTCTGCATACTTGTGATCTCTCTCTCTGTCAAATAAAAAAAAAATCTCAAATGTCCCTTTGAGTCTCTGCTTTCAATTCTCTTGGGTATATATAGAGAAGTAGAATTGCTAGATCACATGGTAATACTATTTTTAATTTTTTGAGGAAATTCTACAGTTTTTCACAGTGGCTATGCCATTTTACATTCCCACCAACAATGCACAAAGGTTTCAAATATTTTAATACTTGCTAACATTTATGTATTTTGTTTTTTTCATAGTAGCCATCATAATGGGTGTAAGGTGGTATCTCATTGTTTTGATTGGCATTTACCTAACCATTAGTGATGCTGAGCATCTTTTCATGGGCTTACTGTCCACTTGTATCTTTTTTGGAATGACACATATACCATTACAACCCCCAAATGATCAGCTCTTTCATTGATACTACTGGTAGCTTATATAGACTGGTATTTGTGTCCCCTCAAAATTTTTATGTTGAAACTCAATTCCCAGTGTGATAGTATTTGGAGGTAGGGCTTTGGGGAGGTGATTAGCTCAGGAGGGTGCAGTCTCATGAATGGCATTAGTGCTTTGTAAAAGAGGCTGCAGAGAACTCCCTCACTCCTTGAACCATGTGAGGCTACAGTAAAAAGGCTGCTGTAGAAGCTTGCCATCACCCAGACACCAAATCTGCTGGCACCTTTATCTCCAACTTCTCAAGCCCCAGAACTAAGAAATAAATTTCTTTTGTTTACAAGCCACTCAGTTTATGGTATTTTGTTATAGCAGCTCAAATGGATGAAGACATTATCCATGCCCCTTGCCCTCTTCTGACATTTCGTTTTTAGTTTAGAGGCCCATCCTCTGAAACAGTAAGCTAAACCTATTCATAGTTGTAATAGGTTCTGATAGATCTAAGCCAATAATGATAGTCTCATTCTTCTTGTCATTGTTTACTTAGGAATATAGACTTAATATGATGACTAACCATGGCACTATTTTGGGCCAGATAACTCTTTGTTGTGGGGAAGAAAACTGTTCTGATATTTAGTAGCATTCCTGGCCTCTACTCGCCAGATACCAGTAGACCCACTCCCATAGTTGTAACTATCAAAATATCTCCAAAAAAAATCTCCATATATTATCAAATGTCACCTCCTCCCCACCATACCGAAAATGGTATATCTCAGGGTATTCTGGTGATTATTACTATTACTAGGCCTATTATTATAGGCATAGGTACATGACCTAAATTGGTCCAATCAGATTGAAAGATGAACTTTGGTTGGGGGAGCCACTCTTTGAACTTACCACAGACAAGGAGGGAACTCCCCTGGGTACTGCTAGCAGATTTCTTGTGACCACAGACTTTAGAAGTCTCAAGATGAGGGCAAAGCTAAAAGAATAACAGAAAAAGTATAAATAAATAATCGTTCTCCAAAATGAGGTAGAGGAAAACAGTTTGTGCCAGGTCATGATTCTGTCATGCCCAGAGGGAGCCATACTTGAATGGCACTGTTCAATACAGTAACCACCAGCTATATGTGGCCCCTGAGCATTTGAAATATGGCTAGTCCAAATTGAGATGTGCTGTGAGTGTAAAATATGCACAAGGTTTTGAAGATTTAGTACAAAGTAAGAATGTAAAATATATCATTAATAATTACTACATTGATTACGTGTGGAAATGATAGTTTGGACTAAGGTAAATAAAATTATTGAAATTAATTTTATGTTTCTTTCTTTTTTTTAATTTTATGTTTCTTTTTACCACTTTAATGTGCTTACTAGATTATTTAAGATCACATCAGTGGCTTTAATCTGTGGCTCAGAGTATATTTCTAACTGTACAGAGCTGCTCTAGACTATCTGGTTTTTAAGATAACAGATTTTCTAATTGTTTAAATCAGTATCAATTTAGGTTGATCTTTTTTTCTATAGAAAACATCCTAATTGGGGTGTCCCAGAGGCTCAGTTGGTTAAGCGTCTGCTTCTGGTTCAGGTCATGATCCTGGGACTCTGAGATCAAGCCCTGTATCAGGATCCCAAACCCTCCTCCAGCTCATGCTTTCTCTCTCTCTCTCTCAAATAAATAAATAAAATCCTAAAATAACATCTACTTGATACGGGATACTGCTACATTTTACCTAAGCTTGCCCTCTTATTTCTCTCTCAATAAATGAAATCTTTAAAAAAACATTCTGCTTGATACAGGAGACTGCTACATTTAGTTAACATTTTAGTTAACTGCTACATTTTTTTTTCAAGATTTCATTTTCTTGTTTACTTATTTAAGAAATCTCTCTCTATACCTAATGTGGGGCTCAAAATCATAACCCCATGATCAAGAGTTGGATGCTCCTCCAACTGAACCAGCCAGGAGCCCCTCTAAGATTTTTATATTTAAGTAATCTCCCTACACAATGTGGGATTCAAACTTACAACCCCAAGATCAAGAGTCACATGCTTTACCTACTAAGCCAGGCAGGCACCCCTAATAACCTTTTTTTTTTTTTTTTTTACTGTTTATATAATGGTATGCCAATATATAAGTGTACCTTTTTGGGATGTCTGCAATTTCCTCACCCCTATAATTTTTGATCTCTAAAATATAAGAAGGGATACTTCTGTCACTCGTGATTTTTTAGATTTTTTTTAATTTGACAGAGATCACAAGTAGGCAGAGAGGCAGGCAGAGACAGAGAGAGGGGGAAGCAGGCTCCCCGCCGAGCAGAGAGCCCCATGCGGCGCTGGAACCCAGGACCCCAGGATCATGACCTGAGCCGAAGGCAGAGGCTTTAACCCACTGAGTCACCCAGGCACCCTATCACTTGTAATTTTTTAATCTCCACAACATAAGGAACTTAAGAGTTTATTAAAGGGAATTTCCAAACACACAGCATAAGCCTTATTGTGCTACTCCTTTATTATAGGAAGGAAGTCTTTGGAGGACTTGTTACCTCACTGGGGAATTTTTTCCTCTCCCCAAATCTTTGGTTTGCTAGTATCCCAGGTATTTCATGGAACAACTACAGAAGTATAATTCCTTCAGCAATTTATAGTGTTTCTGTAGGCCTAATGGGCTTGATTTAAAAAACAAACCTGGATTGGGGCACCTCAGTGGCTCAGTGGGTTAAACCTCATGCCTTCTGCTCAGGTCATGATCTCAGGGTCCTGGGATCAAGTCCTGAATCAGGCTCTCTGTTCAGCAGGGAGACTGCTCCACCCCCAACTCTCTGCCTGCTTATGATCTCTGTCTGTCAAATAAATAAATAAAATCTTAAAAATTTAAAAAATTAAAAACCTGGATTTTTCAATAGACATTAGGGTAATGGGTGATGTGGCAGAGCCCTTAATTTTAGGATCAATGTAATTTTCCCTCAAAAAAACAGCATTTGCAAAATATGTTAAGATCATAAGCAGAAAATATGTTTCAGGACTGAAGGAGGTATTTACTTTAGAGGAAACTTCAGTTAATCCTTTTTATTAAAAGGTTTAAAAATATTCCATTTAAAGATTAGTAACCAAAATATATCATAATTTTGGCAGGTCAGAATTACATAGAATTTTTCTTAAGCTATTTTCTGTGGCTATTTGAGCATCATAAAACTCTGGCAATTAAAATGCAAAGAAATATTTGGATTATTTTCATTTATAGGCATGTCCTTACATCTTATATGGTTAAATAAAGTACTATGCAGAGGCCAGCAGATATCCTGTTATATGTATAAAATAAGTAAAACCGGGTATAATTAAGGGACAGCACAGTGAAAAAAGTTCACCTTCAAAAAGAAAATAAATGATCTTGGAAATTTTTGTTAAATCCGCTAACATTCTTCAACACATTATAGAACAAGAAGGACTAATGTAGTTATCTGAAAGAATGTAATTTCTCCTTCAAACTTAACAACAACAACAAAATGAACTGGTGTCAGGCCATTTTAATTTCCTCCCATAACACACAGTATCAGAGTCTACCTAAACCAAAGAAGACACATTCACACACACTTTTACCAAACCTCTCCACGCACAATTGGCACTGTTCTTGGCTAGAGAAAAAATGTGTATGAAGTGGATATATCTCATTCTAAGGTAATATAAAACCCATTTTCTCTCACAAATCATTATGGGAATTAGACTATATTTATGCCATTTTCTCTTATGGCATGGATCAATTATTTCCTTCAATTAGCAATATTTCTTGTGTGTCTCCCATGTTTTGGTACTAGGCACTGGGACACAATGAACATGGGAAACCACAAACTCCTGACTATCACAGAGCTTCCAATTTGGGGCAAGAGAGATAGTAAGTGCCTAAAGAAATAAAGCAAATTTTGAAAGTATTAATCACATTTCAGGTGAGCTCTTTCAAATTTATATGCAGCTTGTATTTTAGAAGATAGAAATAAAATTTTAATGAGCTTGATGCTTACCAAACTGATCCTACTAAAAAATGAATGTAAATGAATAAGTGCAAGTGGAAACTGTTACATATTTAGGCCTAAATACTACAAAACATGCAAATGAATACCTCATTACCCATAGAAGAAACAAGCATAAACAGTTTTAAAATAGTAGACGTGGAACAAAAAAATTTCCTAACTTAAAAATTACAGGCAAAAGCATGATAGGGAGTAATACTTCCAATTTTATTCTACTTCAATCAGACCATTCGTTAGACAGCTCTGTCCTAAACGAATATGTGCCTCCAGAAGAACACTTACTTCCCTGTTGACATTTATATCTACATCAAACATATTAAAAAGAGGAATCACCATGTTCCCTTGGGGCCCTTCAAAACAGTAACAGTCCCTAAGTCATGGGTCCCCTCAGGGCATTTTCATCATCAACAAAACACAGAATTATATAGTGGTCAGCATGTCCTTCTCACTCCACTGATTTGGGTACTTTACAATCCACTATATGGTTAAGTATAATTTTTTGTATCTGCTCCAGATTTGGATATACCGTGTGGAGCATCCGAGATGTTTCCAAAGGCAAAGACGCTTTCCGCACGGATGCCCTATCTCCAGCAATCACACAGAAGCCTAGGAGCCATCCGGACCCACGGCGACCGGTATATGTTCTGCCTTAACAAAGCAGGAAAGGTGAGCTTGAAGGTCTGTGTTTTTCCTGCAAGCATTGCCTTTAAATATTTTCAAAACCGATAGCTCTTTAAGAAGCATTAGCTTTTTCTCGCGTTAAGTCAAATTCTCGCGAGAGGACAAGTCCCCGGATAGCGTAATTGCGCCTGCGCGCGCTGGAGCAGCCCGCACTTCCGCTTTAGGCGTGCTGTCAGTCACAGCGCTTCTTTTGCCCGGCGGTGTTACGTATCGCTTTCCTTCCTGGGTCTGCAGCTCCGGAGTGAGAGTGGCGGTGTTGCTGAGCTGCCGAGACTGGCGCTGCGAGCTGCAGATCTCGGCGAGATTTCGCACTGCCCGTCCTCGGCGTTTCGTTGATAAGCGGATCACTTTCCTGAGATCCGGGCGGAACAAAGGAATAAAGAAGGAGACGCTCGGCTCCCGGCCGTGTTGCTTGGTTTCCTTTTCCGCTTGCTTCTGTTCGGAGAAGCTGGGTTTGTAATCGTCACCGGATTGTAAGTACCTAAGGCGAAGAAAGCGCACTGCGTCCTGCTTTTTGAATACCTTTGTTCCGGGAGAGATTGTGGATTGGGAGAGTCTACTGGGCCTTTCATTTTTGTGTCGAAAATCATTCCGCAGAAGCCGCCATTTGCTTTCCTGCTAGCTAGCTCGGTCTGCATTGTCCGGCAGCGACATCTGGAGGTCGGAACTTGCATTGCAGCCAGTAGATTTAAGTGGACCCAACTGCTTAGTGTCTCTAACGACTGGTGTTCAGGCACAACATATTTCCAAAGATTTGGACCTTAATTCAAAATTAAGACAAAATAGACGCCTTGCCCCTATTCTGCTTAAAACTTTTTTATAATTAAGGATTTCGAATCGTAACAAACTGGTCTAACTGCTTGCAGTAGCTGCAACTTTTAGTGCAACAAGTGGTTGTTAGAAAAGTGAGCCTCAAAGAAGTAAAGATGAGTAAGAGCAAAGATGATGCTCCTCACGAGCTAGAGAGCCAGTTTATCTTACGGCTGCCTCCGGAATATGCCTCTACTGTGAGGCGGGCGGTACAGTCTGGTCATGTCAACCTGAAGGACAGATTGACAATTGAGTTACACCCTGATGGACGTCATGGAATCGTCAGAGTGGACCGGGTCCCACTGGCCTCAAAATTGGTAGATCTGCCCTGTGTTATGGAAAGTTTGAAGACCATTGATAAAAAAACCTTTTACAAGACAGCTGATATATGTCAGATGCTTGTCTCCACAGTTGATGGTGATCTCTATCCTCCTGTGGAGGAACCAGTTGCTACTACTGATCCCAAAGCAAGCAAGAAAAAGGATAAGGACAAAGAGAAAAAGTTTATATGGAACCATGGAATTACTCTGCCTCTAAAAAATGTGAGAAAGAGAAGGTTCCGGAAGACAGCAAAAAAGAAGTATATTGAATCTCCAGATGTGGAGAAGGAAGTGAAGAGGTTGCTAAGTACAGATGCTGAAGCTGTGAGTACTCGTTGGGAGATAATTGCTGAAGATGAAACAAAAGAAACAGAAAATCAGGGCCTTGATATCTCTTCTCCAGGTATGTCTGGTCACAGGCAGGGCCACGACTCTTTAGAACATGATGAGCTTCGGGAGATATTCAACGACCTCAGCAGCAGCAGTGAAGATGAAGATGAGACGCAGCATCAAGATGAAGAGGATATAAACATCATCGACACTGAGGAAGATCTGGAAAGACAGCTACAGGACAAGCTGAATGAATCAGATGAACAGCACCAAGAAAATGAGGGAACCAACCAGCTGGTTATGGGAATTCAGAAACAGATTGATAATATGAAAGGCAAACTCCAAGAGACACAGGATAGGGCAAAACGACAGGAGGATCTCATCATGAAAGTGGAAAACCTGGCTCTCAAGAACAGATTTCAGGCTGTGCTGGATGAACTCAAACAAAAGGAAGACCGAGAAAAGGAGCAGCTCAGCTCTTTGCAAGAAGAGCTAGAATCACTCCTAGAGAAGTGAAAAGAGCTCTCATACTTAGTTTCATTCCTTAGAGTGTTCAGCATTGAAAGAAGAATCTTGGCTTCATCACCTGGACTAAATAGAACTGTGCAGTAGTTCTCATTTTCTCCACTGTCTTCTACCGAATTTGTCTTACAGACAAATACACATGTGAATTGCTATCTCATTTTCTGTCAGAACCACTTTGCTGTTTATCCTGTAGGAAGTAGTAATGTATAGACAGATAAATGATTGTAGGAAAATTGCAGGATTAGTGGAATAAACAGTGCCTTAGTAATCACAGCTTCATGGCAGGACTTCACTGCTATTTCTCCATTTGCCATAATTGGCTGTTGATTCTCTGTGATGCCATCCGAGATCAGTAAGCAGAGTCTAGTCTGTAGGCAGTGAAGCTAGTTTGTGTGTTTTCCCATGAAGTGATAGCTATTTTCCCAGCTATTCAAAGCATTCTTACATATGTAGGGTTGGAAATCATTTCATAAAGCTGTTTTAACACAATAAAAGCAACTAATTTTCACCTCACTATGTGTCTTGTTGCTTTTTTATGGGTAGTGGGGATTTCGGGTTCTCCAGTGAGGTGGTTTCTTGGTGTGGTTTAATGACTGATTTGATCCTGTTTAGAGAAAGAAGCAGTTATGTTGGGTTTTAAGAAAACACAGTAGGGTCAGAGAAATTGGGAAATGTCATCTTTGTGCCTTACTTGAAGTTTCCAAACCACCTATTTCATTTGCAGGTTAAACACTAGGTACAGAACCTACCTAAATCATCCTTAAGTTTTGTACATGAAGGTCTATGTTTTTTTTTTAAAGCACTACGCTCATCTGGCTAATACAGTAGAAAAAAGGCTATCATATCAAGTACTGTTCACTGGATCAATCCAATGGTTTGGATTAGTTGGATTTCTAAATATTTTCAACTTCAATTACTGCAATTATTTAATACTATTCTCAGAACTCAAGTTGATATGTCCATATTGAATCAAAGTTGTTCAAAAAGAAGTCATTGCTATAGTGGGATATTTCAAATTTTCTTAAACAATTTTTGTGTGTTCTTAGGATTCTAATCTAATGGCTTTACACAAGCTGTTTTTGAAAACAAAAAATTTACAAAATGCAGTTGCATGCAATTCACTTTGGACAGTTTGGGATTAAAGGTGTTTTGAAAATTGGCCTCATGAAACATTTAAAGCCCACCTTAATTTTGCATTTCACAGAAAACAGCAGTGGTGAAATGTTAAAATTGTCCAGACCTCTTAAGTCTAAAATCATGCTAATGTTTGGACATCTCACAAAACTAATTTTTCTCTCACATTATCTATAATCATTTTTACCAAAATGTTTTTAGACTGTTAAGATTTCAGTATAGTACAGGCTTAAGTTTTCTCTGAGTGTCAAACTTTGGATTATTTCTTGATTTGGCAAATAATAAGTTTTCTTACTGCATTAGTATGGTAGATAATAAGTTATGTTTTAGGGCGCCTGGGTGGCTCAGTGGGTTAAGCCGCTGCCTTCGGCTCAGGTCATGATCCCAGGGGCCTGGGATCGAGTCCCGCATGGGGCTCTCTGCTCAGCAGGGAGCCTGCTTCTCCTCATCTCTCTCTCTGTCTGTCTCTCTGCCTATTTGTGATCTCTCTCTCTGTCAAATAAATAAATAAAATCTTTAAAAAAAAAATAAGTTATGTTTTAATACATTATGTATTTTGCTACACTTACAGCCTTGATACCTGAAAAGCTCCACAAATTTGCCTTTTACAGTGAATCATTTAACAAAATACTGTTTTCTTACAAAGGTGTCAACACCAGTGATGGCTGAGTTCCATCTATAATAGGAAGGAAAGATGCTGCATACAGTAACAGAATGGTCTAGTGATTGTGTGACCACAGTTTCAGTTACTAGGACTATGCTGATGCTCAAATCCTTATTTCTAAGCTGGATCCTTTCAGAGTTCAGATTTAGTATATTCACCTGTGTATTGGAAACCCTTGTATGTATCCCTCAAGCAACTCAACTCCAAATGTTAAAAATGGAACTCTCACTTACTCCTTTTCCTTGAAAACCTGCTCTTCCTCTTTTTAAAACTTAAGTGAACTAAACAGCCTACCAGCCATCCTCATTAATGAAGCTACAAGCTTAAGCCATAACCTTTGACTACTCACCCTTGAACTACTGAGTCTACTTCCTAAAAAGCTCTTCAATCACTACTTCATCCTCCTGCCACTGCCCTAGTTCAAGTCATTATTATCTCTTGCCTAGCAAATGGCAATAACTTTCTAACTGGTTTTGTGTGTGTGTGTGTGTGGCTGTGTGTATGAACATTTTTTTTTCTTACCATGTAATTTAGTTTTTTGACCTGGTCATCAAAGTGATCGTCCTAAGATATATTTGATCATGTAATTCCCATGCTTAAAACCCTTGAATGGTACACCATTGCTTTCAGCACCACCACTGCTTTTCAGTTTATAATTTTAAAAAGATACAAGATTAGGAGGGCTCCAGCTAACCTGTTCAGCCTCATCTCACCACATCCTCCCACTTAATTTCGGTCCACATCTAGAAGACTTTCCTCTTTATTTGGCCAAATTCTACTAACTCTCAGACCTCAAACTAAATATCACTAACTCCAGGGGCACCTGGGTGGCTCAGTGGGTTAAAGCCTCTGCCTTCAGCTCAGGTCATGATCCCAGGGTCCTGGGATGGAGCACTGCGTTGAGCTCTCTGCTGAGTGGGGAGTCTGCTTCCCTCCCTTTCTCTCTGCTTGCCTCTCTGCCTACTTGTGGTCTCTGTCAAATAAATAAATAAAATCTTTTTTAAAAATATCACTAACTCCAGCAAGGCTTTCTTGATCTCCATCCAGAGCAATTCAGTTATGGGTTTACCCCTCTACTCTGTGTTTCCCTTTTATTCCACAAATACTTACTGTGCTTATACAGTACCAAACACTGGATATGACGTACTGAATTAAACATTTAGTGTCTGTTATAATCCCATGCACTCTAGTGGATGCTAGGGATAGTATTTTTTTTTTTTTTTTAGATTTTATTTATGTCTTAGAGAACACAAGCAGGGGGAGAGGGAGAAGCAGGATTCCTAGTGAGCAGGGAGCCCGACGCCAGGCTGGATCTCGGGATCATGACCTGAGCTGAAGGCAGGTGCTTAACCAACTGAGTCACTATGTTCCCCTGCTGGGATAAATAGTCTTATGCACTTACCATACTAGAGTATAAACTACCTACAGCTCATCCCCCACTAGGCTGCAAATTCACTGAAAGTAGGCAATTTGGCTGTTAGACACTTATTAAAGAATAGTAAAGAGATGAAGATCTCAAAGTCAAGAGGTGCAGTGCATGGGTTTATATACTAGCTTAGTGACCTTTGGTTGTGTGCTTCTTGCCCAAGTAACTTAATCTGTTTTTCCTACTGTTCTCATCACTAAAATGAAGGTGATAACACTACATACCTCATAGGACTGTTGAGTTGTTGGATCTTGGCTCTTGAGTTGGTACAAATAAAGGACTTAGAACAATGCCTGAAATTTAGTAAGTTAATAAAAGCAGGCACCTGTGTTATTAACAATAAAAGCAAACTACTACTGTCTGAACATACGTGGGATGAAATAATTACTTGAATTCAAAAGTGATCAAAAAGAAAAGTATAAATAAATCCATTTTAAGTGGTTGATTTCAAATCAAAGAATCTAATTACAACTGAAACAATTTCTCCAAATATACTGTAAACAAACTGACCCAGCTAACTACAACAACTTTTTTACTTGATTTAGTAATAGTTTGGCTTTGTATTAATACTGAGAACTCCGTAAGAGTAATTAATCTCTTATGTAAACATCAAAAGAGAAAAAGAAGATTGGGATCCATTTTCCTTAAAATAAGTCCTGTGTTACCAAAAGGACTCATTTTGCTCACAGTTCCTTGGCTAATGAGTATGGTGTGTAGTTGGGCTAGTTTTTAACGTTAAACAGTGCAGAGATTTTAAAAAGACAAAAAATAAAGTCTCTTTCACACCAACTTCCTAAAGTAATCTGTTAACATTTTGAGATCTATCATTCCAGGCCTTTCTTTGGTATAAATTTAATTATATATGTTTATGCAGTTTTGAAAAGCAAAAAAATATATGATTTTGTTGTAGGCACAAATAAAAAATTTTATCACTCAAAAATGTAAGGATCCTTCCCTATTAGGATATATACATTTACTGCTTCTGTTCAAGATACAGATTTTTATTTTTTTAATTTTTTAATTTTTATTCTTTTTAGGTTTTATTTCTTTATTTGTCAGAGAGTACAACAGCTGGAGAGTGGCAAGCAAAGAAAGGGAGAAGCTGGCTCCCCACTGAGCAAGAAGCCAGATGCTGGGACTCCAACCCAGGACCCCGGATCATGACCTGAGGCAAAGGCAAACACTTAACTGACTGAGCCACCCAGTCATTTCATGATACAGATTTTCTTTTTTAGATTTTATTTATTTGACACACAAAGAGAAAGAGATCACAACTAGGCAGAGCAGCAGGCAGAGACAGAGGGGGGAACAGGCTCCCTGCTGAGCAATGAGGCTGATGTGGGACTCCATCCCAGGACCCTGAGATCATGACCTGAGCCAAAGGCAGAGGCTTAACCCAGGCACCCCCTGATACAGATTTTTTAAAAACATTGAGCCACCCAGGCACCCCCGATACAGATTTTTTAAAAACATTTTATCCACTCCCCTATTGCTGATCGCTCAGGTTGTTCCCTTTAAAATTTTTTTATTATAGCAAATATTGCAGAAAAATCCCTATCCACATCCAATTTTTGTTATATCCACAGATTAGGTAAATGGGATCTTTATGTTCAGTTCTAAGTGTCATAAGGCCTGACATTTTTAATTTGCAGATAAAATTTTTATTTGAGATGAAAATTTGGACAAATTGTGATACTCATGTCTTTGAAGGACTGTGTCTTAAACTCTGGTTATCTTTTATTACCCAGTAAGAATTCTATGTGAAAATATAGACTAGGAAGACTGCTCACTACACAGCAGTCATACTGGACTTTTTTTCTGCACCTCAAATGCCAATCTTTCTCAACTCAGAGCTTCATTTAGCAGGTACAGTTCCCTTTTCCTGGAACAGTCTCCAGATATTCTCCTGTTTATCTTTTTTATCATTCAGGCCTTAGCTCACACCCTACTTCTCTAGTAATCCTATCTGGCCGTTCAGTCTAACAGCTAGGGAGCATGTGATTTGGGCATTCATCTTGTCAAGGGTAGTGGTCTTCAATGAAAAGCTGGAAATTCCAGGCGCTTGGGTGTCTCAGTCATTAGGCCTCTGCCTTCTGCTGAGGTCATGATTCCAGGGTCCTGAGATCAAGAGCCACGTAGAGCCCCCCGCATGGTGCCCCTACAATGGATCCCCCCTCATCAAGCCCCACATCTGGCTCCCTGCTCATCAGGAAGCCTGCTTCTCTCTCTCCCATTGCCCCTGCTTGTGTTCCCTCTCTCACTGTGTCTCTCTCTGTTGAATAAGCAAATAGAATATTTTTTAAAAATCTGGAAATTCTTTGCCATTGTGTTCTGGCCTTGAGAAGACGTGCTTCAGTTTAAAACAAGAAGCATTATCATTTTGGTTAGAATAAAAAAGATTTCAGTTGCTTACCTATTATCTAGGGCAGTGATACAATACATGCTGGAATTTCTTCTCTCCAAGTCCAGCAGTTTAGTTAAAATCATAGAACTTGATCTTAATCTCTACTATTTATGCAATTATGTCTGGCAATTTAACGTATAGACCATTTCCCTATTAATGCCCTTGTGATCCCTGGCCCAGATCTCTAATTCGGCTTCTCCAAAACATATGTGTGAACTTAATGCAAAAGCAGTTTATGATTTATTGCAGTTTCCTGTATGTCTTGTGTTTGTAAAAACTCAGTATGTATTTTTTAAATAAACAATGAACGAGATGTAACTAATTGACAATCAGTGGTTGTTGAACTATTGAAAACACTTCTAGATAACTTGATAGGGCCTCCACAATAAATATTAAAATACTTTTTTTTCTTCTTGACTTTCCTGAGGGTAATATCAAAACAAAACAAAACAAAATCTCTCAGGGAAACTGGCTGGCTCAGTCATAGAGCATGCAACCCCTGATCTTGGGCTGGTGAGGTCTAACCCCAATTGGAGGTAAAGTTTACTTTAAAAAAGTATAATGATTTTTTTAAAATCCCTCAACTATGAACTATTCCTCAACATGAAGAATTTAAAAATCTTTTTCTAGTGTAAAATGGCAGTGTTCTCACACAGCTCTTTTTTTCTCTCAAAAAGTTTACCAAGATAACAAAAAAAATCTCAAAATCAAAAAGAATAAGAGATGAGCCAGTGAATGAAGAATGTCATCCTATTTTCAGAAGGCCAAAGCAGAGGAATGACTGACAAATTAACTCAAGGATCAGAGAAAGTTACATGCTAAATGTCTGAAAAGTAGTATACCAAAGAAAGAAAAACCCACTTGATATAGAACCTGTGAAAAACTCAGTGTTTGCATTTAGAAGTTTCCAAGGAAGGGAGAAAGGTACCTGGCTGGACATACGGGATTCATTGAAGTACATGCAGAGCTGTTGGATGTCCAGGATCCCTAGCCCTCCCTAGGATGACTCTGCCTTCCCCATTCCAAAGATGTTTATTTTCTAGGTAAATTAAACCAAAGGCTCAAATTAAGAGAAAGCAGGCACAGATAAAGAAATGTATGGGATCAAACAAGAAAATTATGTGAAAATCTATATACTTTACTGTAGTAATCTCACCCCTCTTCCCCCATTCTCAATCTCATTAAATCAGTATCTAGGCCTTACACCACACACAAAGAGTTGAGATTTCAAGATTATTCTCTGAAAAAACCATGCGTTGCAGAGAAAAGAAATCAAATACTGACATTTGGGCATTCTTCGAGGAAAAGGCCAGGTAACTGTCTACTACGATGAAGTCTACCTGTTGGCAAATTATCCACGCACCATCTGCTTTTCAGTGCCTCACTTTTATATACCAATTGACAGCCAAAGATAATCAAACAAGGAAAGCTTTAGGAAGGGAGAATCATTTCAGCCTACCTCCTGCCCCCTCCGTTTTATTTTTACCCTCAAAGTAAAACACCGACGCAGCTTTAGAATGGAAACCTTAAGAGAATTCGATCTAACGCTGGGATTATGAGCATATATCTGGAAGGGAAAAGTGTGTCCTGACAGGTGTATCCTCAAGCTAATGTCCAAAACCCCAACTTGCTTTGGAAGCTGGGCCTGTTGTCATTTATATCCCCATCTTTCGCGGCTGCCTCAGGCTCTAGGACTTCTCAAGAACCTCAAAACTTACGCCAGTAGAGGGCGCGGGAGCCACACAGCTCTTTCCTTAGAGACTTAAAAAAATAACCTGTTTTACACGCCAATTGTAAAACGCCATGTCCTAACTCTAGAAATGATGAGGGCTCGGGCCACCAGCTCCCAGGACTCCAACTCCAGATCCTTGGCGATGTGGCCGCGAAAGTAGCCATTCTCCAAGCACCACAGGCAGGGCGGAGCGGATCTGAGGGTCTCAGGCTCCACACTTTTTTTTTTTTTTTCAGGATCCACTCTTCTCCCGCACCTCCCCCAACCCCGCAGCGTCGCTGGGCGAGGGAAGAGCCGCTGCAGAACTGGCCTTGCTCTCCTAGAGACTTTAAGGGTTTTCTGATCAAAAGCAGCCCCCAATTGTTATGTAAATATCACTCCCCGCCCAGCAGTTTGTCTTCCTTGTCTTAAATCTGCTGCTGTATATTTGACCTTTGACCCCAGGCTGGCTCCACTAGGAGCTTATCCCATTTTGTTTTGCCTAGTGAGAAACCTGGGGAGAGGGCGGGGGCTAGCCGAAAAAGAAAGCGTTTCTGTCCCGGCTTGTTAACAGTGGTGTCTCTTGTAATTACAAGAATTTAGCGAACAGCTTTCAATCGCTGTATTATAATTCATTAAAAGTGTGTACTTACGCGGCGCCTGGGTGGCTCAGTCGGTTAAGCAATTGACTCTTGTGGAGCTCAGCTCCAGTCTCCATCTCACTGTCGTGAGTTCAAGAGTTCAAACCGGCGTTGGGCTCCAGCGTGGAGTCAACTTAATTTAAAAAAAAAAAAAAGAAAAAAAGAAAGAAAGAAAGGAAGAAAGAAAAAAGAAAAGTGTGTACTCAGCGGGTGTCCAGCCAGGTACCTTTCTCCCTTCCTTGGAAAGGGAGGGCCGGGTGGCGGCGGCGGCAGCGGCGGCGGGCGGCAGGGCGCGCTGGAGGCCCCGCGTGAGCCCGCCAGCTGGAAGTTATTTCAGGGCGCGGGGAGAGCGGCCCGAGACCTAGCGTGGGGTTAAGCGGCTTCTCCCGCCGAGGAGGGAGAGTTGAGAACGGGCGGCGGGGGTGTGACACCTGCCTGGGGCTCCAGAGAGCTGCCTCCCCCAGGGACCAGCCGGAGAGTGTGAGGGAACATGAAGTCCAGTCCTGCCATCCAGGCCGCCATCGACCTGACAGCGGGCGCGGTAGGGGGCACGGCCTGTGTCCTGACCGGGCAGCCTTTCGACACAGTGAAAGTGAAGATGCAGACGTTCCCGGGCCTGTACAAGGGTCTCGCCGACTGCTGCCTGCAAACGTACTCCCAGGTGGGCCTGCGGGGCTTCTACAAGGGAACCGGCCCTGCGCTGATGGCCTACGTCGCCGAGAACTCTGTCCTCTTCATGTGCTATGGCTTCTGCCAAGAGCTCGTGAGGAAAGTGGTTGGACTGGACAGGCAGGCGAAGCTGAGTGATCTGCAGAGGGCCACTGCGGGGTCCTTCGCCTCCGCCTTTGCTGCGCTGGCCCTGTGCCCCACTGAGCTTGTAAAGTGCCGACTACAGACCATGTACGAAATGGAGAGGTCGGGGAAAATAGCAAAAAGCCACAATACAATCTGGTCCGTCGTGAAAGGTATCCTCAGAAAGGAAGGCCCGTTGGGCTTCTACCAAGGACTCTCCAGCACTCTCCTTCAAGAAGTTCCAGGCTATTTCTTCTTCTTCGGGGGCTATGAACTGAGTAGATCGTTTTTTGCCTCAGGCAGATCAAAAGATGAACTCGGCCCTGTCCCCTTGATGTTAAGTGGTGGAATTGCTGGAATTTGCCTTTGGCTTGTCATCTACCCAGTGGATTGTATCAAATCCAGAATTCAGGTTCTTTCCGTGTCTGGAAAACAGGCTGGGTTTCTGGGAACTCTTGTAAGTATTGTGAAAAATGAAGGAATAGCAGCATTATATTCTGGACTGACGGCTACTATGATTAGAGCGCTCCCTGCCAATGGGTCACTATTTCTGGCTTATGAATATAGCAGGAGAATGATGATGAGCCAGTTTGAGGCATACTGAAGGGTCTTGGTGAACTGGATCCACGTAAATGCCTTAGAGGACTAGTTTATCTTGGGTTTCATGGAGCCCTGGACCACTGTGGAATTATTTTTTACTTCATGGGAATTTTTTGTCTTCCCTTCTTCTAAACTTTACAGAAGAACTATTTTACATCATATGATTTCCAACCATAATTGTATTAAATAGAAATATGGCTGCTCTTGTCTTTGGTGGGATAGACGTAGTGAGCAGGTGGCCTATGACCCTGATCTAAAATGACAAATATAGTTCCATCATGGCTCTTGTATAAACCTGTACAGGTACATGCAGTTTAGTTGGTTATCTGTTGTGAGTAAAACAGTTTGGTTTCATGTTTCATCCGTATCACCAGAAAGATGGAGTTAACCATGTTTTATGAAGATGGTCATAAATGACGGCTTACCCCATTTGAGATGTAGGTCTCTAAAACTCTGCCTAACATGTTCACTATACTAGGCAATTAAAGTTTTAAAAAAGGTTTTGTACTTGAAAACCTTAAATACCCATCTAGATTTTTTAAGAGGACAGTATACCTGTGTACTTGTGTGGCTTCTACATTCTTGAGTTAAAATTTCAGAATAAGCATCCCGCATTTTCCCAAGATGCTCACTCTCTCTCTCTATAAATACATTTATATATACATATGTTTTTTGGTTTTTTAGAATTATGTTTTTATTTTTTATTATGTTCAGTTAGCCAACATATAGTACATCATTAGTTTTTAATGTAGTGTTCAGTGATTCATTGGCTGTGTATAGCACCCAGTGCTCATCACAATACATACCATCCTTAATACCCGTAACCCAGTTACCCCCCCCCCCCCCTCTCCCTTCTGTAACCCTGTTTTGTTTCCCAGAGTCCAGAATCTCTCATGGTTTGTCTCCCTCTCTGACTTCTTCCCATTCAGTTTTCTCTCCCTTCCCCTGTGGTCCATGCTATTCCTTATGTTCTACATATGAGTGAAACTGTATAATTGTCTTTCTCTGCTTGACTTATTTCACTCAGCATAATCCCCTCCAGTCCCATTTATGTCGATGCAGATTGTATTCATCCTTTCTGATGGCTATATATATGTTCATATATATCTTTAGATATATTTAGAAAGCATCTTTTTGGGGTTTTATTTAAACTCAACTTAGCTGACATATCGTGCATTATTCATTTCAGGATAGATTCATCAGTTCAAGATGCTCTTCTCTTTCTGGCATTCATTTTCAAAGTGGGACCATATTCTGCACTGTTAGTTAGGTGTGGCCTAAAGCATCAGGCCTTTGGGAAGTAGCACAGCCTTCATCTGTACCAACTTTCCCTCTTCTTCCCTTCCAAAGAGCTTCCCCTCTGCTGGGCTTTATTTTTTTTAAGATTTTATTTATTAAGAGAGAGAGAGAGCAGGAGTGAGGGCAGAAGCAGGGGTGAGGGTCATTGGGAGAGAGAGAAGCAGACTCCTCACAGAGCAGGAACCTGACCTGGGGACTCGATCTCAGGATGCGAGGTTCATGACCTGAGCCAAAGGCAGACGCTCAACAGACGGAGCCACCCAGGTATGCCATCTACTGGGTTTTAGGTTGAGGAATGGACGAATGGGATGGGGCTGTTGACGCATTTTGGATTATTCATGTCTTCTCTTCCACCCACTGGTCAGAAACCCTTCCAGGGCAACAGAAAATGCCAAAGCCAAGAGAACTTTTGTTCACTGTTTGGTGGTTAATGACAGTACTCAGACATGAAACACCCTCCTCTCAGGCTGAACTAGACAGAACTTAGTACTTGCACTCCACAGTGAATAGGACTGACCCATCCTGAAATTTACCTCAGGGTCTAGAACTCCTTGTCAATCTTTTACAATGTTTGACCCTTCTAAATTTGGTATTGGCCATCAGGGTATTTTACTGATGAGTGTGTATGAGGTGTGACTATATAAAGCAATGAAACATAAGAAAAGCAATTTTATTAAACCATATCATATGTATATGTTAAGCACTGAAGAAAAACCCCAGAAAACAAAAACAAACAAAAAACCATAGTTCATCTGATCCCTACACGCTTGGAGTTGAATACCTGTTCTTCAGCCACCGGGAATAGAGGGTCATTCTGGTTACAACTAAAGTAAGCCTCTTTATTCCTTGCTGCTCCAAGACTGGCAGAATTCCTCTCAATAAAATGTTGTTCTTAAGAAGCCTATAAAGCTGGGGCGCCTGGGTGGCTCAGTGGATTAAGCCGCTGCCTTCAGCTCAGGTCATGGTCTCGGGTTCCTGGGGTCGAGCCCTGAATCGGGCTCTCTGCTTGCCTACTTGTGATCTCTGTCTGTCAAATAAATCTTTTTTTAAAAAAAGATTTTATTTATTTCACACAGAGAGAGAGATCACAAGCCTTTATTTATTTATTTGACAGAGATCACAAGTAGGCAGAGAGGCAGGCAGAGAGAGAGGAAGGGAAGCAGGCTCCCTGCTGAGCAGAGAGCCCGATTCAGGGCTCGACCCCAGGAACCCGAGACCATGACCTGAGCTGAAGGCAGCGGCTTAATCCACTGAGCCACCCAGGTGCCCCAATAAATAAAATCTTTTAAAAAAAATAAATAAATACTTTATTTACTTATTAGAAAGAGAGAGGGAGCTCATGAGCAGGGGGAGCAGCAGAGGGAGAGGGAGAAACAGACTCCCCACTGAGCAGGGAAGATGAGACGGGGCTCAATCCCAAGAACTGAGATCATGACTTGAGCCAAAGGCAGACACTAAACAGAGTGAGCTACCCAGGTACCCCCCCTTTTCTTTTTTAAAGCTTTATTTATTTATTAGATAGAGGGAGAGCCCACTAGCATAGGGGCAGAGAGAGTCTTAAGCAGACTCCACTCTGAGCTTAGAGCCCAATGTAGGGCTTGATCTCACAACCCTG
Source organism: Mustela nigripes (assembly GCF_022355385.1). Classification (NCBI taxonomy): domain Eukaryota; kingdom Metazoa; phylum Chordata; class Mammalia; order Carnivora; family Mustelidae; genus Mustela; species Mustela nigripes. The sequence continues at coordinate 77,987,631 of NC_081568.1, read as the reverse complement.
AGATCAATACAAGAGCCTAAACCAAGAATGCAACTCCCCAGGGCAGGTTTCTTCTTCCTGTTCTTTTTTCTTTTTAATAGCTTCCTAGCTATTATTGACTTTTATTCTTTCATACAAATTTCTAAGTAATGTCACAATAATGTTATAATGTTTAAAGTAATGCCTTGGGGGAGAAGAGAATTGATAACTTTAAAATATTCAATCTTCTGATTCACAAATATTATATATTTTTCCATCTATGTAAGTCATCTTAATATCTCTTTATAAAATTATGTAATTTCCCCAACATAGGTCTTACACTTCATCAGTTATACTTATTCCTAGCTACATGGTTTTTTATGATTGTAAAGCACATCTCGATTTAAAATGTCAATTTCTTTTTGTTCCATTTGTAAAATACACTAATTTGGTATTGATTTTTCAAATTCTGCAACCCTACTAAACTATTTTTAACTATAACATTTTATCTGCAGGTACTTTGGATTCTCTGTGTACTCCTTAACATCACATGCAAATAATAACAACTTTGCTTCTTCCTCTGCTATCCACATGACTTGTATTTCTTTAACTTATAGCCAAAACCTACAGTACAATATTAAGTAGATACTAAAGTGGGCTTTTGTCTTGTTTCTAATTTTAGAGGAAATATTTTAACATCTTACAAGTAAGTGTTTTGCTGTAAATGTTTTCACATCATTTAAAGCTTTTTATTATTTTTGTTTATTTACTGAGAGAGAACACGTGTATGTGGGTGTGTGCACATGCACTTGCACATGTGAGCAGGGCTGGGGAGGTGGGGTGGGGGAAAGGGAGAGAGAGAATCTTAAGCAGGCTCCATGCCCAGCACAGAGCCTAATATGGGGCTTGATCTCCCCAACCTGAGATTATGACTTGAGCCACAATCAGGAGTCAGAGTCTTAACAGACTGAGCCACCCAGCTGTCCTATATCATTTAAAGATTAAGAAAATTTCCCTTTGGGGTGCCTGGGTGGCTCAGTGGGTTAAGCCTCTGCCTTCAGCTGAGGTCATGAACTCCTGCTTCCTCCTCTCTCTCTGCCTGCCTCTCTGCCTACTTGTGATCTCTCTCTGTGTCAAAAATATAAATAAAATCTTTTTTTAAAAAAAGAAAATTTCCTTTTATTCCTAGTTTAAGATTTTTACTCCATAATAAAAAAAATTAACTAATGTTTTTTCTGTATCCATAAAGACAATGGTGAGATTTTTCTCCCTCTAATTTACGTCAATGAGTGATATTGCCTTTTAATTTTCCTTTCTTGATATCGGAGTCATGCTAAACATATGACATTTTTATGGAGTGTTCTTTCCTTTCTAGTCTTTAGAATTGTTTGTTTAAGACTGTAATTATTTTTTCCTTGAATTTTTGGTAGTACCCATGGCCAGCTGATGATGAAATATTCAACTTATTTAATAGTTAAAATACTCTCCAGTTTTTTCTAATCTTGATGAATCAGCTTAATTAACTTATATTTCTCCCTATGTTGAAACTGGCTATTCAGAACCTTAAAGGAGCTGGTGTCAGTGAAGTGGGATTTGCTAGATTGGTCCTGGCTTGCAGAAACATGTGGCTTTAGAAGAGAAAGGATGAAAAGGTGAGGGATGAAGAACCTTTGATTTCTGTGTGGCCACACAGTCACCCATGGTCTAGAGCAGCAGTTGCCCTATAGTCAGGGGCTAAAGGTACAAGATGCCAATGGAATTTAGTGATGGATCCAACTTCTGAAGAGCTGGTTCACTGAATACAAAACGAAATACAAACTAATAAGGAAAAAGGCAAAATATTCAATCCCTTGGATTAAAGGAAAACCAGAGACCCAAAATGGAGTCACTTGTGCTAAGTCAAGTCACCAAATGGGGTTTAATACCTAACCTAATTGCAGTTTCAATCTCTCCCAGATACATAGCCTTAACAGTCAGAATTTTTTGGTCAGTACCAATGAGGTAATCTATCGCACGGGCCTCTCCATCCTCCAAAGGAAGATGAGGTAATCTATCTATAAAGATTGCCGACTCTGGGGACGTCTGGGTGGCTCAGTTGGTTAAGCAGCTGCCTTCGGCTCAGGTCATGATCCCAGCGTCCTGGGATCGAGTCCCACATCGGGCTCCTTGCTCCGCAGGGAGCCTGCTTCTCCCTCTGACTCTGCCTTCCACTTTGTCTGCCTGTGCTCGCTCTCGCTCCCTCTCTCTCTGACAAATAAATAAATAAAATCTTTAAAAAAAAAAAAAAAAGATTGCCGACTCTGGGGTGCTTGGGTGTCTCAGTCAGTTAAGTGTCTGCCTTTGGCTTGAGTCATGATCCCAGGGTCCTGGGATGGAGTTCCATATCTGGCTCCCTGCTCAGTGGGGAGTCTGCTTCTCCCTCTGCCTCTGTTTGTTCTCTCTCTCTCTCAAATAAATAAAATCTTTTAAAAATAAACAACCAAAGAAAATGTCATGAGTAGCGAATAAGAGTAAGAAGCAGGCAGAGGGGCAAGAGAATAGTATCAGCAAGTTTTGGGAAAAAAATAAAAAGATCTCTTGCTCTTTCCCCTAAGAGATGGTGACTTTGCCTGAAATAATCCTTTCTTTCTTTTATTTTTTTTGCTGATTGCCCCTCCCCATTTATTCTTATAAAATCCTTCCATTTTATACAGCTTTTCAGAGCTCCTATTTGCTAGATAGGATGCTGCTAGATAATGAATCATTGCATAAAGCCAATTAGATCCTAAAATTTACTCAGTTGAATTTTGTTTTTAAACTCTTGGTTATTGTTATTTGTAACTGCTAAACTGAAAAGAGAAGAGAGCAATTCTGGGTCAGACATTGATGCTAGACCAAAGTCATTTCATTGAGTCTGAGTTTGGGCCACCAGCTTCAGAGCTGCCCAACTACACCCACCCCAGGACAAAAAAATTGTTCAGGAATAAAAGAAAAGTCCCTTTAGGACATCTAATCATCAACAAAATAGTCAAAGTTGGTGTTAGAAAAACCAGGAAACCACTGGAACCAGGGGGCATAGTGTGAAGGAACTGTTTTATCTTGTAGTTTGGTATCATCAGCTTCCTTAAAAACCTTCTACTTGAATGGATTGTGAGAATAACTCCTCTAGGGGCTACATTTTTCATTTTGAATGCTGCAGAATGGAAGAGCACATTTGGGTTGATACAGGACCCACAGCTCACTATGGAACAATTACAGATGGCAAATGATCGAGATGTACTGGGGGTTACTCTTGAGGGAACAGTTAGCCTGGTGGACTAAGTAAAATCCACTGTAAAGTCTGTTTACCCTAGAAAGATGGATTATCCATTTCCCTCTAGATATGCCAAGTGGAACACCCAAGGTGAGGCCGCTGACATGCTTCATATACAAGTTGTATAGGATTGGCTTTATGATGACCATAAGATTCACCCACTGAATATGCCCATCACCTGGGTCACAGTAAATGCTGTGTTTAGGATGTGCTCTTTCACATGGGCCTTCCATATAACCTTAAATTGTTGCAAAAGCAAAAAGCAGGTTGGGAAGCCTCCTCTAATTTTCTCTCTCAACTTTCCCCATGAGTCTCGCAGATGCTAATAAAAGCATAAAGTTAATTAACAAGAGATTGGGGAGCGGCGAAAGGGAGAGACAAAGTATTCTTTGCAAAAAATAGAAATTTTTAAATGGTTATTAAGAAATAAAGTTAATAGAATGGATATTGATAGGAACAAAATAAAGAGGGGGGAAAGGGAAAGCCACAAAATTTGTCTCAACAGGGTGGAAATCTTTAGATGGTTACTTAAAAATGGGATTAATAAAACAGATATTAATGGGGTTAAACAAAGGTTTTAATACAGTACTACCTAAGGTTGGGCAGTCCAAAGGGACCCCCTCACTGGCCCCCAAACATTAAAGGATCCCCAAACAAGTCCTGCTCTATTTTAACCCTATTTGGAGAAAGGTAAAAAGTCAGAAGATAAAGATTACATGAGAAACCTAACCAGAAATAGCTTGAGAACTGTGGTTAGGTAGATTATTTGAGACAAAAATTGACCAAAGGGCCAGGGTCCCATGGCTTGACCTCTCACTGGGGAGTCAAAGCCTTTTGCACAAGAGTGGTTAAAATGGCCAGGGGTTGGGGAAGAGAAGTTTCCACGATTCCTCAATATGGGAGTCCCACATAATGTGATACCAAAGCCCATGGGTGAAGCCCTGATTTGGGCTACAATTGGGTTGAGATAAGCTAAAACTGTAATGGTTGATAGGATTATGAAAGATACAATGTTTAATCACGTATTATGTAAAGAAGTTCTCTCAACTTGACTGAATGTTTTATATGAGAATTGACATTCTGTATGGGTGGGGAACACTTCCCTACCTCATATTATAAAATCAAAACCTGTGGATAAATCCTAATAGAGACTATAGTTAGGAACATATGAGTTGATGAATTATGGTAAAACTTTATAGGAGAACTGGTATGCTTGAATAAGCTTTATGTGAAGTGGGTCTGTCTTTTTAAACTGATTATATTTGGGCAGTAGACATTGTACCTGACTGAGGAACATCTCCCTTAGTATTGTAAAACAGAAGACACGTAAATCAGTCCTGCAGGTAAGGTTAATTGGACATCCTAAATGAGAACCAGTAGGATTGCCTGAGCCATGCAGTGTGGAATGGAAGCTAGAAGGCTGGTAGGGACAAATTCTCTGTGTTGAGAGCCCTGTGTGGAGCCAAGGATAGGACTTAGAACAAAAGCCTGTAAGTGCTTCCCTGCAATGCCTACTGGGACTTTGGCCAAGAGAATTTCCATTTGAAAGGTATTTACTGTTTTGTTATTAGATGTTAATGGAAGCTATCCTGGTGATTGAAGGACATAAAATGATGCTGAAAGCGGAAATACCCATAACGTCTAGAGTAATATTGGTGAAATACTCTAATAAGGATGGAAGTGCCCCCCAAATTTCATAATAAAATGGAAATGGTTTACTTGGGATCCTGCCACCTGGGAAGTGCAAGGAAATAGAAGGAGGAGCCTCTTTTCCCATAGGACTGACTTTGGAACTGCATAAGGCCTTGCGGGATTCTATTGTCAGATGGGCAGTGCCCTATAAAGAGCCCTCAACTGCTTGGTTTATGGATGACAGTTCCAAGGTGAATGGACCATATCCTGTTTGGAAGGCTACCACCCTGATGGAAGGCAGTCACCTACGTCCATGAAATAAATAAACATTGGGGGCAGTTTAGAGATAGGCTGAATCTAGACATAGTCCTCTTGCACCCACTGAGGCACAAAATGCCAATACAAAGTGTTCTAACTCGTGTGCCTAGGGGGTCCCATTGGTTGAGCAGCAGACTCTTGATTTTGGTTCAGGTCATGATCTTGAGATCCTGAAGCTTAGCCCCATATTGGGCTCTGAGCTCAGCAGGAAGTCTGCTTCAGGGTTCTCTCTCTCCCTCTGCCTCCCCACCCCCACATTCTCGATCTCTCTAAAATAAATTTAAAAATCTTTTCCAAAAACCGTCCTATCTGTCAACAAAAGACACAGAGACTACAGGTTCTCTGGTGGGAAAGACTTGAACATAACTGGTAAGTCAAGCTGATACTGGCAGCTCCATCAGTTACAAACAGATGCTGACAGGAGTAGCCATGGACTCTGGACTAGGCTTGGCTTATCTGCTGGTAGATGCAAATGATCAAAGCGTTAGGAAAGAACTGGAAAAGAAGATACTACACTAATTGAGACAGCTGACTGTCATTTCTTCAGACCAACAAAATCAGTTTATAGCCCATAATGTCTAACAATGGGCAGAGAGATATCCTAAGAGCAGTATTTTGATAGAAAATTGGAACAGGTCACTAAAACACTGGCTGGCTAAGAGAGGATGAGATAAAAGCAGGAAGGCCTGGCTTACATGCCTTCATGAGTCCTTGCTCACACGCAAAAAGAGGAAAGCTAAAGGAGTGTCCCCACTGGATTGATTTCTCTTGCTTCTCTGGTGGGTCTGGGGAAGAGAGAGTGCGTAATTTGCTGGTATACTTTCTTCCCCATATCACCTCACCTTTTCTTCCCCTGCTTCATTCAGTACTTCAGAATACAAAGGTAATCAAGTTAAACTGAGGTCGTTAGGATGGGCCCTAATCCAGTATGGCTGATGTCCTCCTGAAAAGGTGAAATTTGAACACAGGCACACACTGGAGTGAAGACTATATGAAGAGACACAGGGAGAATAATGCTACCTACAATCCCAGGAAAGAGACCTAGAACAGATTCTTCCCCCCAGCCTTCATAAGGAACCAACTCTGCTAACAGCTTGAGTTTAGACCTCTAACTTCCAAAACTGTGAGATGATAAATTTCCATTATTTAAGCCAACTTGTTTATGGTACTTTCAGCATAGCAGCCCCTAGAAAACTAATACAAATGCAAATCTATACCTCTGGCCATCCTTCTTTCCAGGAAAATGAACAATCAGGTGTACCATTCAAAGTTCTTTCCCATCAGGAGTTTCCTTCCTTTCTAGACCAGTCCTGCAGGATGCAATTCTCTAGGAGTCTTCTTCTGACCTGTGCCAGATTTCTGTGTGGAAATATTGCTACACTAGTCTCAAAATTCCCATCTTCAGTAATTTGATCCCAGGGAACTCCCACTGAGGCCATAGATGTAGGTTGAAAGAGAGGTTATAAATGCAGGAACAGCAGGAGCCCTGCCAGTCTAAACCATACACTCATAAATGTATTTATATTCTCTAGACCTTGTCATGGATGATCTTGTATTATTACTTCCACTTGAAGATGGAGAACTGCTACACATGACACCCATTTTATGGTTTGATGAATGAGCTAATATCTAGTAAGTTATAGGTATATCAGATCACATGTTCATTTGGTATTCCACATCAGGCTCAGTCTCTACCATGGTCCAATAGCAAGCTGGGAGCTGTGTTACTAAGTTGGGATCTCTAGGAAGGAGACATTGAGACTTAAGAGTGTAGGGTGTTTGCTAAGGAGTTCTTTGGGATTAACAGCTGTGGAAATTAGGTGATGGAAGCAGGATTCAGCAGACAGCGAATTGGGGAGGTCTGGAGTTAAAATGACCCTTTAGAGGTGTGCTGTGTTAGATTGAAATAGCCAGGTCTATATATTTCCACCTTGATCAGTAATTGGACATGGCTCACTCTGTTACTGGTGTGACAGCTGAAGGATGGCCACTGATCACTCTCCTGGCACGCCCAGAAACAAGTCCTTCATTGGAAGAGAACCTGGGTGATTCATCTCCATGTCCCTACAACCCACCTGCTTTGCCACTCAGATCCTCTTCATATATATTTAGGAGGCATCTCCTTCATGGTTCTTCTGGGCCTCTTCCTGAAGGAAAACTTGGAAGAGAAAGTTTAATAGGATGACCTACAGCTCCTACTAGTGAAACTGGTCTCAGGGCTAATACTGGTAATTATCTCCCTCCCACACTGCCCATTTCAGGCTTCTTCTAACCCTCCACTAGAACATCTGCTTGTGTCACCAACTTACCTGGTTGTGTAAACCGGACTTTTTTCCTGAGAGATCTCAGCCTTGTCATCATGCTCTTCCCCATCTGGGATTGTTGCATATACCCAATAGGTATATGAAGTAATTGGGCAAATGTGTACCAGAAAGCACTCAAGTAAGTCCTCTGGGTACCAAATACATTTTCCTTGCCCCCAGGGTATAATAGCAGCCCTATTTCCTCCTGATGATCAGAGTCAAGCTGGATCACTTCTCTTCTTGTCTGCTAGAACCCAGAAGACTGAGGTTACTGCTTTAGCCTATATTATATTGGGGATCTTGCTATGTTCCCTGGTGGAATGTTTTCCCTTTAGGGATAAGGGCTTCTAACTCTGCAGAGTTCATATTTCAGAAAAGGGGAAGCACAAATTCCCCATGTGGGCTGTTGAAAGCAATGGTAACTGAAGCCATTCCTGCCATATAAATCGTTTAGTGTTATCTCAGTTACTGGCAGGTTAGACTTTGGCTGTGGAAGCAGTGGGATGTGCCTTGGTCAGAGAGGCAGAGACACTTCAATATTTGCCACTGTGGCCTCTTTGTTCCTATGCTCATCATGCTAGCAGTGTCCTGGCCAATGAAAGAGGCTGTCTAAAGTTAAACAGATATGTAATTTTGTCTATTTCAATTTTTAATGACTCTTCTTGGTGGGATGCCCTTTGGTGATCATTAACTTAGCACATAAAGATTTTCACACTTTATCTTCACTCCTATATGTCCATCAACATGCCTTTAACTCAGAGCTCCTTATACTTAATCTTCCAACTTTTCAGGACCCCAAGATTTTGTCCTCTAACACCTTTATTCAATGCAAAGAAACCAGAGCTCTTTGTAAGGACAGTTGAGTACATGTCTGGATAAGCAATAAAAAAGAATAACTTTGTGACCTCTTGCTATGGCCAGAAAGCAAGGATCCTTTCAATATAATGAGTTGGGTCAAAATCCCAGAGAGGCCAGTTTAAGGAGTTTTCCTGTCAGCGAAGTTGTGATAATTAGTAAAAATGGACCAAAGATACATACTTGATTAAATATAGTCCATAAGCACCAAAGAAGTCCATAAACACCATGAGTATATAGGGATACTGATAAAAAATGTTGATTTTCTGGGATGCCTGGGTGGCTCAGTGGGTTAAAGCCTCTGCCTTCAGCTCAGGTCATGATCCCGGGATCCTGGGATCGAGCCCCGAATTGGGCTCTCTGCTCAGCAGGGAGCCTGCTTCCTCCTCTCTCTCTGCCTGCCTCTCTGCCTCCTTGTGATTTTTGTCTGTCAAATAAATAAATCTTTAAAAAACTGTTGATTTTCTCTTCAAATAATCAGTATTACACTCAATTCGATTTTTAGTTTATCGATGATCCTTTTGCCAATACTTCACCATCTTGATTATGGCAGCTATCCAAGACGTCTTGCAAATATGTTTGTCACTTTCCAACTTCTACAAAAAAATAGGTTGGAATTTCATTGGGATTGCATCTCTATAGAGATCAATTTGGTGGTAATGGACATCTTAATCATTTTGAGTCTTCCAATCTATGAATGTGGCATATTTCTTCATTTATTTAAATCTTCTCAACTTCTCTTTGCAATGTTTTACAATTTTCAGTGTAGAAGTCTTGCACATCTTTAGTTACCAAATATATTCCTATTTATTTCTTGATGCTATTGCAAATGGTAGTTTTTAACTTTTGTTCTTCATTTGTTGCAGTTATATGGAAATATAATCAACTTTTACAAATCAGTCTTATAACCTCAACCCTGCTAAATCCACTCTAGGTTCTTTAGGATTTTTTTTATCTGACAGAGATCACAAGTAGGCAGAGAGGCAGGCAGAGGTGGGGGGGGGGGGAAGCAGGCTCCCTGCTGAGCAGAGAGCCTGATGTGGGGCTCAATCCCAGGGCCCTGGGATCATGACCTGAGCCGAAGGCAGAGGCTTTAACCCACTGAGTCACCCAGACGCCCCAAAAACAAATATTTTAAGTACCTGTGTCATTTATTTTTCTTGCATTTTTACATTGACTAGACCCTACTTTATATGTTGAACAGGACAGTGATTACTTTTAAGCCTTGTCTCTAGTATTATGGGGAAGCATTCAATATTTCACCATTAAGTATGATATTAGTAGTAGGACTTTTTTTAGTAGTAGGATTTTTATAGATATTCTTTACCACATTGAGAATGTTCCCATCTTCTAGAGTGTTGAAAATTTTCACAAAGTGCATTGTGAATTTTTCAAAGACTTCCTATGAATTAAGATGATCACATAAATGTTCTCCTTCATGTTGTTAATATGATGGATTACACTGATTGGTTGTTTTAACTTAACACATACTATGTTTATCATTTAGGATTTTATTCAGTTTTGAATGACATAAAATTCTCACAGCATGACCCACAGATTAGCAAGGTTCTTATTTCTCTCTTGGAAGAGTCCAGAAACAGGCAGTACAGAGACAGTGTGGCCACTTAACAATGCAAAAGGGGAACAAAGTTACACATTTGTTTATATTGTATATATATATTTGTTTATATATTATAGGTGCTCACTATTGAAATTACACTTTTCACAATGTGGAGAAAAGGGAGTCAGAGTTTTTTTTAATTTTATTTATTTATTTGAGAGAGAGACAGTGAGAGAGAGCATGAGCGAGGAGAAGGTCAGAGAAGCAGACTCCCCAGGGAGCTGGGAGCCCGATGCGGGACTCAATCCTGGGAATCCAGGATCATGACCTGAGCCAAAGGCAGTCGTCCAACCAACTGAGCCACCCAGGCGTCCCGGGAGTCAGAGTTTTGAAGAAAATCTCTAATCATGATATCCTGAAACAGCAGTGAGAATAGGCGGGTTTGACTGTGTAGAAAATTCAAACAGTTGTGCACATCTAGCCGCCAAAGTAGGACCATGATGGGTGAGCTCATGGAGGTGTTTGTGGAAGCTGCCATCTCTGAGGGAATTAAAATTACATGCTTAGTGTTTAGCTTAGGGCTGATGTTCAACAAAGCCAATAGTTAGGAAGTCAAGGTTGAAGTTTGGAACTCCTGAACAGTTCTAGATCTGTTAATCTGCTATTTCCACATTCTTTTGAGGTTAATGACTTCTTCATTTTGCATTCCAAATTTCATGCAGGTTACTCTTGTCCAATTCTAGCAACCATACAGCAGAGAAGAGTCTGGAAAATGTGGTTGTAAGTCTCATTTAACACAATACAGCACAATCATCATTCCCCCTAGCTTTCACTTTCATGGTTACAAGGGCTCTCTTTTCAACTTGAAGTATTGTGTCCAACTTGGAGGAGCAAAGCACAAAAGGTGAAATTACCAAGTCTAATGAAACTATCCTTTTTTATAACTTTGCACATTTTTTTACTTATATCAATTACTTATTGACCAAAGCAATTGGTTTTACACTACATTAGCTACAAAAATGCTACAGATCTCTCAACACTAAAGATAAATAACTTACCCAACAAATACCAGAGTCAATATTGTAATGACCACATGTATTACATCTGGGAATGGGAATTAATTATAAACAGTAACAAAGTTAATTTCAAATACACTTACATACTAAAAACACTTTATTTAAGTCTAAAGAGACTTCACAATGGAAATTATACAATACATATTAATGAACCATAATGAAAATGAGATATCAGAAGTTGTATGATATAGCTACAAGGACATCAGGAGCAACATTTATATTATAAAGGCTTATATTAGAAAATACAAAGTAGAAATTATGAGCTAGGAGTCACTTCAAAGATAAGACACTGATAAAGCACTTCCGTATTTACAATATTTTAAAGATGTTTCCTCCAGTGTGAATTTCCTCAAGCATAATCAAAGATTAGATGCACCTGAAGGCTTTCCCACATTGATTACATTTATTGGCTTTCTCTCCAACTTGACTTTTCCCATCTTTGAAAGCATAAAGGTATAAGCTAAAGGATTTTCCATTCTTCACAGGTCTATACCACAGTATGAGTTCTCACTAGCTGACTAAGGAATGAGAAAGACACAACAGATTTTCCACATTCATTATATATTTTCTCTTCAGTGTGTATGTTCTCAAATAAGTGCTGAAGTGTTAGGAAATACACTTTCCCACATTTCTTACACTTGTATGCTTTCTCTCCAATGTGAATTTTCACAAGATTTTGAAGGAATTACATACAAGTTCAGACTTTCCTACTCTCCAGATAGTAATATGACTTCTCACTAGTATGAGTTCTCATGACCTAAGAGCTCAGAAGGCAGAAGTTACTGCATTCCATACAGTCACAGTGTTTCTCTTCCAATGTGCATTATCACATATACAGTAAAATATGAAAAATGAAAGGATTTGTCACATTGTTTACCATTATAAGGCCAGTGCTTGTGGTTATTAAAGGTAGAGGGAAACCTATAGCCTTTCCCACATTTCTTATATGTATACAGATCCTTTTCTTATATGTTTTCTTACTTGTATTGTAAGCTTTCAGGAATAAGTGAAGGTTTTCCTGTATTTCTTACATTTGTAAGGCTTCACCTCAATATGAATCTTACATGTAAAATAAGAGATATAGGAGAAATAAAGATCTTCTCATAATCTTCAACAGCCAAAGGAGATACTTTCAATATTAGTTCTCACATGTGCCTAAAGCATGAGGGACAATTGAGGATTTTTCCACATTTTTTACAATCACAGTATTTCTCATCAGTGAGATTTTTTCTACATTTTTCTAAAAGATAAAAAAATGGAAGTGTTTTTTTCCCCACATTTTTCACATTACATGAAATAAGGCTTATCTCAACCATGAAAATCACATGTACAACAATAAATGGAGAACGAATAATGGTTTTCCCACATTTTGTATTTTATTTTCCAATGTGAATTTTCATGTGAGTCCTACAATACATAAAACAGCTGAAGGGCTCTCTACTGTCTCTTAGATTGATAGGGTTTGTGTCAGTGTGTGCTCCCATGTGTGTTTTAACAAATGAAAGATTACTATTTTCTCACATGTGTTGAATTCACAGCATTTCTCTTCAGTATGAGTTCTTTTATGCACATTTAAATTTGAAATCTGGCTGAAGTTTTTCTCACACTGATTGTTTTCATTATATTTCTCTCTAGTATGGAATATCTTCTACCCATTACATATTAAGATATTTTACAAACATTTTCCAATTTCATTCTATTCATAGAGGTTTTTCACCATAGGAATTCTTAAATACCTCTCCTACGTCTTGTGCTGATCTTCTGTGTCATGACAGAAAAAGATGAGAAATACCTAACAGGACGTTTTTCCACATTGTGGTGAAGTGACATAATATTAATTTAAGGTAGACTGTTTTAATAAAGGCTGTGTATGCTTATCCTTAGATAAAATACCCCCCAAAATGTTATGCATAAAAAGTCAATATAGTATAAAAGTAGAATACCAAAAAAATACACAATTAAGCAAAAACAAACAAAAGCCAAATCCAGGGGTGCCTGGGTGGCTCAATGGGTTAAGACTCTGCCTTAGGCTCAGGTCATGATCTCAGATTCCTGGGATAGAGCCCTGCATTGGGCTCTCTGCTCAGCAGGGAGACTGCTTCTCCCCCTCGCTCTCTGCCTGCCTCTCTGCCTACCTGTGATCTCTGTTTGTCAAATAAATAAATAAAATCTTAAAAAAAAGCCAAATCCAGTGAACAAGAGACAAAGGAATGAAAATAGATGGTACCAAAAAATTATAATAGGGGCACCTGGCTGGCTCAGTTGGTGGAACATATGACTCTTGATATAGGAGCTCTGAGTTTGAGCCCCTCTTTGGATGTAGAGATTACTTAAAAATAAAATATTTTTTTAATTGCCATAAAGACAATCATATAAATAATTATATTCAATATAAATGGAATAAAGTCTCCAATTAAATGGCAGAAATGACAAAACTGGATAAAAACCAAAATCCAACTCTTTAGTTTACATAAGATATATCTAAAATATAAAGTCAGGATGAGACAGTTAAAGGAGGAAAAAAAGACATTAAATGAACCCTAAGCATAAGAAATATAGGGTGGTTTTATCATCAGACTAACAGTATTACTAGAGAATGTCTCTAGTAATATGCTTCATAATAATTATTGTCAATTCATCAAGAAGATAAAATAATCTTACCTATGTGTACATCACAGAGCTTCAAAATAAATGAAGTTTAAAAAAGTGCTACACCTGAAGGGAGAGAAAGATGAATTCATGATCATAATTTAAGAATTTAACATTTTAGGGGCGCCTGGGTGGCTCAGTGGGTTAAGCCGCTGCCTTCGGCTCAGGTCATGATCTCAGGATCCTGGGATTGAGTCCCACATCGGGCTCTCTGCTCAGCGGGGAGCTTGCTTCCCTCTCTCTCTCTCCCTGCCTGCCTCTCTGCCTGCTTGTGATCTTTGTCTGTCAAATAAATAAATAAAATCTTTAAAAAAAAAAAAAAAGAATTTAACATTTTATTTCAGCAATTGATAGAACAAGTAGGAAAAAACAGTAAGAATAAAGAAAACTTAAAATTATCAAGCAACGTGGTTTAATTGGTATTTATAGAATACTATACATACATTTATTTCAAGTACACATGAGAAACTCATAAAGATCAAACATATGTTGGATAACAACCAAAACCCAATAAATTTTAAAGGATTGAAATCATACAGAGTTATGTTCTTAGACCAAAACAGAGTTATTTTGAATGTGAAAATGTTATCTCTGGATATTTGGAAATGAAGCAACATACTTCTAGTTAACCAATAGATCAAATAAATCAACAGGGAAATTATAAGTAAATTCAAACTCAATGGTAAAAAAAAAAAGCCACCATTTATCAAAATTCATGAAATATAGCTTGAGTAATGCATAGAGAGAAAGGTATAGCTTTAATTTACATATTTATATATTTTAATCTATACAAAAAAGTCTAGTGTCAGTGATCCAAACCTTCAGAGAAACAGAAAAAGAGAAAACTAAATCTAAAGTAGGTATAGATGGGTCACCTGGGTGGCTCAGTAGGGTGAGTGACTGCCTTTGGCTCAGGTCATGATCCTGGAGTCTCAGGATCGAGTCCCACATTGGGCTCCCTGCTCTGCAGTAAGTCTGCTTCTCCCTCTGACCCTCCCCCTCTTTCATGCTCTGTCTCTTTCATTCTCTCTCTCAAATGATAAATAAATAAAATCTTAAAAAAATAAAGTAGGTATAGAAAAAGAAATTAAAATATGAGTGGAAATCAATGAAACAGAAAACAGGAATATGAAGATGACAAAGATTTTTTTAAAGATTAACAAAATTGATTCTGATAAAGCAATATTGATAAAGACAAAAGGAGAGAATATATATTTTACCAATACCAGAAAGGAAGAGGTACATCACTATTGATCCTAAATATATTGAGAAGATGAAAAAGGAGTATTATCAATAACTTCATGTCAATACAGTTAACATCTTAGATAAAATGGATAAATTGTTTAAAAAACATGTTACCGACACAAGAAGAAACAGAAAACCAGAATTGTAGGATATCTACTTAAGCAATTTATTTTGCAATTCAAATTTTTCCACAAAGAAAATGTTAGCCACAGATGTCACCTGTGGTAAATTCTATCAAATACATAAAGAGGAAATAATAAAAATCTTACACAAATTCTCTCATTAAAAAAAGGAGGAAATAATTGCCAAATCATGTTATGAGACCAGTATAATCCTGAAACTAAACCTGCTAAGAGTATAACATGAAAAAATGCATAGATCAATATCCCTCATGAACACAAATGCAAAACACTCAACAACATTCTTAGCAAATTTAATCTACCTAATTAGATATCACATTTTTCACACAGCTGCAAGCCACCTGGAAGAAAAACTTAAACATTCTGCCTGGTTAATTATGGCCATAGAGGTGCTCTTCTCCTCCCACTCTGCAGGACTCCAGTTCATTGGATCTCATGGGATACCTCTGTATTTTTCTACTGTTGCTGCCACTATCCCATATTCAGAATGGAGGAAGACTTGATTCATATTTTGGAGCTCAGATTCCAGTTGTGATGGCATCGCTAGTACTGCAATGGCCACTTGAACTTGCAAGTTGGAAACAATCAATAGGACCAGGACTAGGGTAAGGTTAGTGTCTCAGAATCAAAATTAATGGGTATCCCCAAAACTTGGTATTAAAGATAGATACTGTTTAATGCAATATTCTAAAAAAAATCAAACTTTATGAAAATAATACATTATGAATAAAATACCCAAATATTAGATAAAGAAAGGATCTAGGGGCGCCTGGGTGGCTCAGTGGGTTAAGCCTCTGCCTTTGGCTCAGGTCATGATTTCAGGGTCCTGGTACAGAGCCTCACTGATCATGCTCAGTGGGAACCTGCTTCCCCCCACTCTCTGTCTGCCTCTCTGCCTACTTGTGATCTGTCTGTCAAATAAATAAATAAAATCTTAAAAAAATTTTTTTTGGCCCTGCTACTTCTCTGACTGAGAAGGAAATCAGTTCTGGATTACTTCATAAACATCATAGTCATTTTGTCAGCACACAACTCCTGTAGGTTTAAAGAGTAGCTTATCTGTTCACTTTCTCATTCTATTCTTCACAACTCAACTTTTGGGGTGGTACTAGCCAGGAATATTCCTTTCCAAGTTCAGTTGTTTGTGTATGTTTGTATTAGCTAAATTGAAAAATGACTGAATAAAGATACAAAGTCAGCCACAGTAGACCAGAGTAGACATCTCAGGGTTGCAAGCTGCCTGCTTCAACTCAAGGCTTATTCTCCAATATCCAGGCTGGTTATAAAAAAGGAAATGGCCAAAAAAGACCCCAGGAACATGCCACCTCAGACTAGCCCTTTGAAAAATATTTGCCTTAATTATACCCCAATTAAAAGCTTTTGCACAGCAAAGGAAACCATCATTAACAACAAAAAAGGCATCCTACTAAATGGGAGAAGATATTTGCAAATGATACAACCAATAAGGGGTTAATATTCAAAATACCTAAAGAACTTACACAACTCAGGGCACCTGGGTGGCTCAAGTGGTTAAGCCTCTGACTCTAGGTTTCAGCTCAGGTCGTGATCTCAGGATTGTGAGATGGAGCCCTGGGTCAGGCTCTTGCACCTGTGCAAGCTCGCTCTCTCTCTCTCTCTCTCTCTCTCTCTCAAAAAAACCCCATACAACTTAACACCAAAAGCCAAATAATCCAATTTAAAAATGGGCAGAGATGGGGCACCTGCGTGGCTCAGTGGGTTAAAGCCTCTGCCTTCGGCTCAGGTCATGATCTCGGGGTCCTGGGATTGAGCCCTGCATCAGGCTCTCTGCTCTGCAAACAGCCTGTTTCCTCCTCTCTCTCTGCCTGCCTCTCTGCCTACTTGTGATCTCTGTCAAATAAATAAGTAAAATCTTTAAAAAAAAATGGGCAGAGGACTTCAACATCATTTCAAAGAAGACATTCAGATGTCCAATACACATATGAAAAGATGCTTGACATCACCAATCATCAGAGAAATGCAAACCAAAACCACAATGAGATATCACCTTATACCTTAGAAAGGTTGGTATCGACAAGACAAGAAATAGCAAGTGTTGGCAAGGATGTGGAGAAAAGAAATTTTCCTGCACTACTGGTAGAAAGGTAACTTGGTGCTACCACTGTGGGCAACAGTACAGTGTCTCCTCAAAAAATTAAAAATAGAAATACCATACAGGGGCACTTGGGCAGCTCAGTCGATTAAGTGTCTGACTTCAGCTCAGGTCATGATGTCAGGGGCCTGGGTCAAGGCTTGCATGAGGTTCTGCACTCAATGGGGAGTCTGCTTCTCCCTCTTCCCTTGCCCCTCCCCCGACACCGCGCGCTCTCTCTCTCTCTCTCTCTCTCTCTCTCTCAAATAAATACAATCTTTAAAAAAGGGAATACCAGGGGCGCCTGGGTGGCTCAGTGGGTTTAAGCCTCTGCCCTTAGCTCGGGTCATGATCTCAGGGTCCTGGGATCGGGCCCCGCATTGGGCTCTCTGTTCAGCAGGGAGCCTGCTTCCCTCCTCCGCCTCTGCCTGCCTCCCTGCTTACTTGTGATCACTCTCTCTGTCTGTCAAATAAATAAATAAAATATTTTTTAAAAAGGGAATACCATACAATCCAGTAATTACACATTGGTTATTTACCCAAAGAAAACAAAAACACTATTTCAAAAAGATACATGCACCTCTATGTTTACTGAAGCATTATTTATAATAGACAAGGTTATGGATGCAACCTAAGGGTCCACCAATAGTTGAGTGGATAAAGAAGATAGGATACAAATATACAGTAGAATATTATTCGGCCATAAAAAAGAATGAGATATCACCATTTGCAACAACGTCAATGGACCTAAGGGTATTAAGCTAAGTGAAATAAGACAGACAGAATCAAATACCATATGATTTCACTTACATGTAAATCTAAAAAAAAAAACCCAACCCTGAATAAACAAACAACCCCCCCTCCCAGAAACAAGAAGAGACCCACAAATACAAGGAACAAACTGGTGTTTTCCAGAGGGAAGGGATAGGGGGATGAGCAGAACGGATAAAGAAGAGTGGGGAGTGGGAGATACAGGCTTCCAGTTATGGAATGTGTCATTCAGGTGGATGAAAGGTACAGCGTAAGGAATATAGTGGAATATGGTTTTGTAATAGCATTGTGTGGTGAGAGATGGTAATTACACCTGTGATCAGTAAAGCCTAATGCATAGAGTTATTAAATCACTATGTTGTACACCTAAAACTAATTTAACGTTGCGTATCAACTATACTTCAATTTAAAAAAGGAAAAGAGAAAGGGTGCCTGGGTGGCTCAGTGGGTTAAAGCCTCTGCCTTCAGCTCAGGTCATGATCTCAGGGTCCCGGGATCAAGCCCCACATTGGGCTTTCTGCTCAGCAGGGAGCCTGCTTCCCTCCCCATCTCTCTGCCTACTGGTGATCTCTGTCTGTCAAATAAATAAATAAAAATCTTTTAAAAAATAAAAAGGAAAAAAGAAGACGCTAAAAAAAAAAAAAGAAGAAGAAGAAGAAATTCCCTTAAGCATGATGCCCCAATTTCACTTTTAAACCACTAGCAATAGCTGAGTACTAGGATACGGTTACCTGCAAGAGATTATGGGAATGTGAATATTTTGGTCTAGAGTAGGGGAAGGCAAAGAAAAATGGACTCAGAAATGGCTTTTTAAGGGATGCTTAGGTGGCTCAGTCACTAGGCGTCTGCCTTTGGCTTGGGTCAAGATCCCAGGATTCTGGGATGGAGGCCTGCATCAGGCTCCCTGCTCAAAAGGGAGTCTGCTTCTCTCTCTCTCCTGCCCACACTCCTGCTGCTTGTGTTCCCTCTCTCTTTCTCTCTGTCAAATAAATAAAATCTTAAAAAAAAAAAGAAATGGCTTTTTTAGAAATCATTGCTGTAATAAATTACCACAAACTTTGTGGCTTAAAAACGCTAGTTTATCTTATAGCTCTAGAGGTCCGAAGTCTAAAATGGGTTTCACTGGGCTACATTTAAGCTAGGGCTGCATTTCCTTCTGGAGGCCCTAATGGGGAATTATTTTTGCCTCTCTAGCTTCTAGGAATGCCTGCATTCCTTCACTGGCAGCTCCCTTCCATCTTCAAAATCAGTAAAGGCTGGTGGAGTCTTCTGTAAAACATCATTCTGACACTGATTCTTCTGCTTCTACCACCTCTTACTAAGTAAGGGCTCTTGTGATTACATTGGACCGACCTGCATAATCTAGGGTAATCTCTTTATTTTAAGGTCAGCAGATTGTCAACCTTTTTCCTATCTGCAACTCCAATTTCTCTTTGCCACATAACAAATGATACAGTTACACAGATTAGGACACTGATACTTTATGGGGCCATTATTTTCCTTACTGAAGTCCACTTTCTGACCCCCAAAGATTTACATCCATCCCATGTAAAAATACATATGTATTTAAGGTCTGAAGAGATCTCATCTCATTAAAGTTATCAACTCGGTGCATAATTTCACTTAAATTTCACCAACTCAAAAACTCAAAAATTTCATACATCATCTAAATTAGGTATGAGTGAGACTCTAGAACTACTCACCCTGGGCATAATTCCTCTCCATCTGTGGACCAGTGAAACTAAACAAATTATTGGCTCTCTAAACTGTATCACGATAGGACAGGCATAGGATTACAGTTAACAGCCATTCCAGTTCAAAAACAGAAAGTGGAAAGTAGAAACAGTCAGTCATATGCCCTAAGAAACATCAAAATCCATACAGGAAGCCTCTAATGCCTCTCAAGGCCTGGGTTTGGACCTCTACCCTCTGGGCTCCAGGCTCTCTCCTATCAACCATCTTTCCTTTTTCATGAAAGAGTAGTATATGTTTTTAGCTACTAGTTTTTCCAATAATTTCTTGCTTATAGAATTGTGCAGTATAATAGGCTTCTTTTTTTTTAAATCATTCTGTCTCTTCCCATTCAAGCTGCTAATATTTCTGGTGGTATAACAGTCTCAGGAACTTTTTGAGTCCCATGTGTATAACAGGGATTTTCTCTCCTAGACAATAAGCTGCTTCTCAGTTATTTCCTGGGTATTCTCATCTCTATCTCTGACTTCTGCTGGAATGGATGGGCTTTCCATGAATCACAGTCCTAACCTCTTGCAAGAACTTGCTGTGTGACTGAATGCTCTTTTCTTTTAATCCTTTCAAGGCACCAGCAAAAGATTGTCCTGTGACCCCTTGGCTTTTTATCTAGAATATACGTTCCTAATTTGAGCCCTGTGTACAATCTGATTAGTCTTAGAATTTACCACATTACCAAGTTCTAGTCCCTTTTAAAAGCTTAACAGTTCTTCCCTCCATCTATCTCATTCTCAAACATTATAAGCAACAAGAAGAAACTGGGCTGGACCTCATTTCTGTCTGATCTCTCACCAACACTGATGTTAACATCCATATTTCTATCATCATTATCTTTACAATGATTTAGGTATTTTTTTGAGAGAGAGAGAGAGAGAAAGGGTGGGAGGAAGGGTGGGGAGACAGAGTGCCAGTACTGGAAAGTGAGGGGAGGAGGCAGAGGAAAAGAGAGAGAGAGAATCTTAAGTAGGCTCCAAATTCAGCATGGAGCCAGATGTAGGGCTTGATCTCATGACCCTGAGGTCATGACCTGAGTCAAAATCAAGAGTCAGACACTTAACTTACTTAACCAGGCACCCTGATTTATGTATTCTATATGGCAACATATGTTTTCTCCATCATGTTCCTTACTTCCTTCTGAGACTTTGATAGCAGAGTTGTTAAACTATCCAAAGCAATGTAGGCTTTTTCCAGTAATTTGTTACAGCAGTACTCTACTTCCATGTACCAAAATCTGTATCATTTGGGGTTCAACCAGAAAAACAGAATCAGCAGGAGATATGTCATGAGAAATTTGTTGTAAGAAAGTGACTTCCTCAATTGTGGGAGATGGCTAGGCAAGTCCAATATTTGTAGGACAGGCAATTAAAGGGCTGGCTGGAACTTTGGGACACAAGATGAAGCCCCTGCCCACAGGCAGAATTTCCTCTGCATCTCAGGGAAGAATCGGATCTGCTCTGCTCTTAAGGGCTTTCAGCTGATCAATCAGGCCCACACGGAGCATCTGGGATATTCTCCTTATTTACAGGTTAATTCCATCTGAACCTTAATTCCCCCTTACAATAAAGCTTAACATTTTATAAGTTCCAGGAATTAGGATGTAGAGGTCTTTATGGAGCCATTATTCTGCCTACCACACCATTCTATAGCATCTGCAAAATTAGGAGGCTTCCTGGAGCTAAAGGAGTCAACACAGTTGATTATTTCTTTAAATCATTCAACACCCCCACCAATGTATTATTTAATAAGTTTTCCTTGGTTAACTAATATTAAACATGTAATGTATTTTCTTTCAAATCCCTTAACAACAAGTACAATGTCATCATCCAAAGGCAAGTGGATATTGGCATGTTGTGCCATCAAAAGCTCCTCTTGGCCCAGAACTTGGAAGTCACATGAGAATTACTCTGCAATCATAGCAGATAATTGCAAGCAATGCCCTACCTGGCACTAGAGCCATTAGAGTATACAGATACACCTTAAACACAACCTGAGCATCAGTAAATATGTCTAGGACTTTTATCAGGATCGTAAGTTAAATGTAAGAACTCAAATGTTTTTTCAACATGAATTTCTCAGAAAGAAGGCATGATAAAGATTTATTTTCATGATGTGACATATGTATTTCATAGTGAAAATCTAATGCTTACAACTGTGACTTTTTGAAATAAGTAGCACGGAAACATACACATTGCTGTCTATTTGTAAAACAAAAATCCAGAAGGAGCTTGGAAAAACTGGACATGGGTAAATACAAATTGATTCCACCCCAAACACATAAAGAGTTATGCAAAAGTCATAGCTATGTTACTTATAAAACCTAAAAGCCTTCCAGTAATTTAAAAATGAAGTATGTAAACAAAGAATCAGACATTCCTCTATTTTTTAAAGTAGGCTCCATTCCCAGCATGGGGCCCAAGACAGGGTTTGAGCTCATGACCCTGAGATCAAGGCCTGAGGTGAGATCAAAAGTCAGATGCTTAACCAACTGAGCCACCCAGGCACCCCAGGAATTGGACGTTCTTAAGTACTGTCATATAGTTAGTAAAATACTTTGAAAATCAGAATTGTATATTATGAGAGGTTAATTTTCATATTATCCTTTAGGAATGACTATAAAAATTTTAAACAGAGATATTAATTTCCTGATATATAATGTCTACTAATAATACAATACCTGGAAAAATAATCATAGGATAATCAGGCCAACAAAAACAAAGAGTAAATTTACTATGGAAAAAGAGGGTGAAAGTACAATTAAAATTACTACTGGATTAAAAAATGAAACAGAAAGGTGAAGGAGACAAAACTAACAGAAAAGTGAACAGGAAAGTTTCAGATACCTAAGCTATTCCGGAAGGTTGGATTTGGCTCTGACTTACTCCTAAGGTCTTGGTTCAGAATATTGGGGAAGATAGGCTTCAAGAATTTGAACTCATTGGTCCCAGATCCTTCTGTCAGACACACCTCATACTGGTAGCTGTGGGACAGGGTCCCCGCGCCG
>NC_081568.1:77956760-77961971 GCF_022355385.1 Mustela nigripes | reverse complement strand
TTTCAGCCTGGGGGTCCCCAGGTCGGTGACGGTGATGGTGATGTTGTATTCGGCCTGGCTCTCTCTGTCTAGTGCTCCTTTTGACAGTAGGGTGTAAAAATTCTCTACTGATGGTTTTAGGACGAAGGGGAGATTGTTCTCGATGGAGCACATAATTCTTCCATTGTCTCCAGAGTCAGGATCTGAAACACTGAAAACAGCCACCACAGTCTCTGGCGAGTTCTCAGGGATAGGGCTGGTAATTGAGGACAAGGTCAGTTCTGGTGGGTTGTCATTCACATCAACCACCTGAACTATCACTGTGGTTTTTCCTGAAAGGCCCCCCCCCATCCTTGGCTTCTATGTCCACTTCATAAGTATTCATAACCTCATAATTCAAATATTTGACTAGTTGGATATCACCAGTAATTGAATTTAACTGAAAAGTTTTGCGAATTTCTTCAGAAGCGTGAAAAAATGCGTATGATACTGTCCCAAAATTTCCTGTATCTAAGTCAGAAGCTGAGACAGTAACAATAACAGAGTTAATGGGACTGTTCTCTAGAATTTGAACCTCATAGAGTGACTGTGTAAATTCTGGGGCATTGTCATTTATGTCTAAGACCAGAATGTGGATCTGGGCGATCCCCGACCGGGGTGGAGAGCCCCCATCTAGCGCGGTGAGGGTCAAAACGAGCTCTGGGTGTTCCTCACGGTCTAGCGCTTTGTCC
This sequence comes from Mustela nigripes, assembly GCF_022355385.1. Taxonomy (NCBI): domain Eukaryota; kingdom Metazoa; phylum Chordata; class Mammalia; order Carnivora; family Mustelidae; genus Mustela; species Mustela nigripes. The sequence goes on along the minus strand of NC_081568.1, from coordinate 77,961,261 downwards.
AGCACTAGTTGTGGGTACTTTCTTCCATCCTTACGATTGCGTGTGAGAACATGGAAATGGGAATTAGGAGCGATTGTGTAGTTTTGGAGACTGTTTCTTCCCACATCCAAGTCCTCAGCATTTTCCAAAGGAATTACGGTTCCTGGTGGACTGTTTTCTAAGAGTTTCAGCTGCATTTCATTTTCAAAGAATACCGGAGAGTGGTCGTTTACATCTACGACCTGAACCTCATTTGTAATAAACTGCAAAGGGTTTTGCAGTAATATCTGAAAGTGCAGTAAACATGGCTCCGTGTGGCCGCATAGCTCTTCCCGGTCCAATTTCTCATGCAGGAGCAAATCGCCGGTCTGATGGTTGAGCTGAAAATGCTGTTTGTTCCCTTTAGACACAACTTGGGCTCCCCTCACAGCCAGTTCCCCTACCTCTAGCCCTAAATCCTTTGCTAGGTTGGCTATTAAATAGCCCCTCTCTGTTTCCTCAACCACAGAGTAGCGTCTTGACTCAGACTCAGTCAGAGACCCACCCAGAAAAACAAAGAGAAATAGGACTTGCCTTTGTCTAAGAAAGCGCTCCCCTCTGGCCTCCATTGTGTTTTCGGCCACGTTCTTCCTGGAGATATTGCCAAACTAAGCGTCCGGCAGTGCTAACAAACGCAGTCTTTTGCCTTCCAACCTTTGAAGAAAGTCTAGCGAATAATCCTTTCCAAGGCTCAGATTTGCTTGCTTAAAATCTGCCCAGACTTTCAACCCCCTAGTTTACGTGCCTTACAGAGTGCGCACAATGCCCGTGGTTTAATTCGCCGTCTTAGTCAACAGCGCCACCATGCGTTCACTGGTAGCTTAAAAATTACTTAGAGAACGTGCTATGTTGGGGCAGGAGGCCCGGTGGATGGGTGTTTTGATTTTTTAATTGCTTATTCCCCTTGATAAACGGAGTAGCTCATTTGTTCTTGTGCTAAATGAGTTTTTAAAAAAACACACAACCTAGGGAAATGAAATGCGTTCTTTAAAAAGAACCCACTGTCTTTGATAAGAGTCCTCATTTACATGTTTTCGCTGATTTATATGATTTTGCTGTTAGAGCTACTCTTCCTGCCCATCTGCAGTTATTACTCATAAACTTTAAAGGATTTTGCTCTAAATTCTAAATGATGATATGCATCATATCCTACTTGCATTTTTCTCTTATTTTCCAGATTTTGTAAAGTGTCCATGAATGAGTTACATTTATAATCAGGAAAAAATGCTATGAAAATTATAATAGGTCATGTCATAGTCAGAGGCCCAAAATGCTCAGTTCCTTTCAAATCTTCACAATCACTCAAGGAACACAGATATTTCTCCTCTTCTTATTTCGCAGTAATTTTACAATTGCTGGTTTCATCTATGTAAACTATATTAACTGTTTCATCTGTATAACTGTTTTATCTGTGGAAATACGTTGAGTTTGTAAAAGTTAGGCATATAGTGGTAACAAGGCAAATCGTGTATATCTTGTAGTTTTCCATCTAATGGGGTGAACAGACTTTAAATATATGTTCAAACAAACTGTAAAAAGTGCTATATAGGAAATGTACTGAATGCACTGAAAGCATGCAGTAGGAGGACCTGACTTAATGGGTGGTTGGTGAAAAAGTTTCATCAAAGTTGTGCCACTTAATCTGGAAGATGAAGGGTAAGATGTTTGTCTTACAGGCTAAGTCTTACAGACTAAGACTAAAATGGGAAGAAAACATATATGAGAAACTGATATGTAAAGGCCTGCAACAGTATAGTATAGCTATTCTAGATAATAAAAGGACAGTGTACCCAAAACTTCCTGTCTCAAGAGTGAGAATAGAATGATGGAGAAATAAACTGTGGGCAAATAACAGATGCTTGGATTTTATTCTAAGAATAAAAGGAAGATATTTCAAGGTTTTAGGCGGAAACGTGAAATAACTCAAATATCAAGAGGTTGGCTTAGCATCTTCATAATTATCAGGAATGTAACATGGAGGGTCACCTATTAGGATTACTCTTACTACTAGTAATACTATAAGTAACAGCAATTATACTTCTGTATCTTTGTAGTACCTTACTTGATCATAATTTCAAGCTATAGAAATAGCTATTAGCATTTTGGGGGAACTGAAATTATGTGATTTACCCAAGATCCTACTAAGTATCAGCAGTGCTCCACACTGCTAATCTCAAAAGGACGACTTTAAAATTCATATTGTAATTTTAATGGTATAGCTCATGCAAATAAACATAAAATAACACAAGAATTTAAATATAGGCTGAAGAACATTAATAGCTAAACATGTGTTTTAATGTATAGATCTGAAATTGAACTGCAAGAAATAAATGAATCATTTAGGAATTATACAAGGAAATTGAAACTATAAAATCAAAACACAATTTCCCCATTCCTCTCCTGCCTTCCTTAAGCTAGAAGGCAGGAGAGGAAGCTCAAATTAGGAAGAGAGAAAGGAAAAATATATTGAAGGAAAGAGGGACTGATAACTGCATAATCTGTCAGTAACAGTGATCAGTTCAATTAATAACCAAAAATTATATATGTAATTCCTTATACATCATAGAGCATTTAATTCTAGCAAAACTTTGTTTTATGAGTATTTCAGTGTCTTTAAATATCAAAATATCACAAGATGAAATAAAGACACTTTTCTTTCAATCACTTATTCAAAACTTTTATTGAGAACCTATAATCATTCAATTACTGAGCTAATCATACAGTAAATGGGGAGTTATTGACAAACATATTCAAGACCCTAAAAAGAAAAAAAAGGCTTTGAAAAGCCTAGGGAACTGAAAAGGGAAAGACCAAAATAGTTAGTGCAAAAAAAAAAAAAATATATATATATATATATATATAGCCAGAATAAGATAAATCTTTTCCACACAGGATTGTTTCCAATGGAATCATAAATGCTCCAAATTTTTTGAAAAAATGCAATGCCAAACTACATTTGAAGTTTCTAAAATTTAGTCAAGGACAAATATTTATTTCCTAATATCTTTTCGATTGTAAGGATGTGCTCAAAGTTAACAGATGGTTTGTAATTGCTAAAACTGGTAACTTTTAAGGGGAACCAAAATGAGCAAAGGTTTAAAGAAAAAAATATATTTTATTTTTTAAAAGATTTTATTTATTTATTTGACAGACAAAGATCACAAGTAGGCAGAGAGACAGGCAGAGAGAGAGGAGGAAGCAGGCTCCCTGCTCAGCTGAGAGCCAGATGTGGAGCTGGATGCCAGGACCCTGGGATCATGACCTGAGACCAAGGCAGAGGCTTTAAGCCACTGAGCCACCCAGATGCCCTAAAGAAAAAAACTTCAATAGCATGAAGAATTGCATGGCTTTGAAAACAACCAAACATGCTATTTATGTAGCTAATTTGAGAATATTAGTGGTTGACCAAGCACTTTTGATGTGAATGGTTTGTAGAATCCAGCAGCCAAGGTTGTCACAATCTCTAAGGAATCATAATCTTCATTTATGGACACTTTAAGGAAGTACATATTTAGAAAAGTGTGGTAGGTTTCTTTGTTATTAATAAATATGCATATATTAATGGTTTTAGTCAATATGAATTAACAGAATAAAAGTTATACTAGTCTAAAAGAATATACAAACACAAATATTCTGGGTTGGAAAAAGAATAAGGTTATGTAGCGATTGCAAACATTTAAAAATGTTTAAAATTTTAAGTTCTGCAAAATCACCTAGGAACTGCGGAAGGTGAGTTTGGGAAAAGGTGCTCTAACTTAAAAATTAAAGATTTCCGAAAACACAAAAATTTACCTTCACACTTTAAGTTGAATAAAGTTACAGTGAGACTAATCAACAAAAAGAAAACAAAGGAAATTTGCATTCCTTAAAGCACAAGTGAACACATTTAAAAACACCAGTAACATGCACTAAGTTGGAACAGGATAGCTGCTTACCAAATAAAAAGAACCCCAATGGACAAGGCAGTAAAAAAGAACTTCCCACAAATTAACTGAGACTAGGCTCAGTAGACCCTTATTATACTTAATTGAATTCAAAATTATCCCTGAAACTGGGGCTTGCTTCACTAATCCTCTCCTCACCCAGAGCAAGGAAACTGGGAAGAATTGGCTTGAGGAACTTGAATTCATTGGCTCCTGTGCCTCCCGTCAGACACACCTCATACTGGTAGCTGTGGGACAGGGTCCCCGCACCGCTGACGTCCACCAGGTGGCCCGGAAACGGACCCTCGGGCACCGAGCAGCCGGCCCCCGACGCCGCCCGCCTCCTCCTGCACAGCCGCACCGCCACGAACACCAGCACCGAGAACAGGAAGAGCGACGACACGGACGCCAAGGCCACCACCAGGTAGACGGTGAGCGGGTCGGCGCGGGCCTCGGCCGCCGCCGCGTCGGGCAGCGGCAGGTAGGGCTGCGAGAAGCCGTCCACCAGCAGCGCGTGCAGCGTGACGCTGGCCGACAGCGGCGGCTCGCCGTGGTCCCGG
>NC_081568.1:77948739-77953760 GCF_022355385.1 Mustela nigripes | reverse complement strand
CAGCCTGGGGGTCCCCAGGTCGGTGACGGTGATGGTGATGTTGTACTCGACCTGGCTCTCTCTGTCTAGCTCTCCTTCTGTTACTAGCTTGTAGAAATTCTCAACGGAAGGTTTAAGAGTGAACGGAACATCTTCTTGGATGGAACAAACCATCCTCCCATTGTCCCCAGAATCTCGATCTTGAATACTGAAAAGAGCTATCGTGGTCTCAGGGGAATTTTCTGGGATGGAGCTTATAAGTGAAGCCACTGTCAGTTCTGGGGTGTTGTCATTTATATCCACCACCTCTATTATGACAGTGCATTTTCCAGAAAGACCTGCCCCATCAGAGGCCTTAATATCCAGCTCATATGACATAATTTTTTCAAAATCTAGTGTCCTAATTATTTTAATTTCTCCTGTGAGTTCATCAAGTGCAAATGTCCTACTAATCTCTTCATCGCCATAAAAAAATGAATAGAATACCTCACCATTTGTTCCTGTGTCTAAATCTCTAGCTGAAACAGTGACAATAACCAATCCCAGAGGACTGTTTTCCATGATCTGTACACGATAGAGTGGCTGCACAAACTCAGGGGCATTGTCATTGATGTCCAAGATATCAATGAGGACCAAGGCAGTCCCAGTTTTAGGAGGAACTCCACCATCTACTGCCAGGAGAGTTAACCTAAGCTCAGGCTGCTCCTCTCGATCTAGCACTTTGTCCAGAACCAGTTCCGGGTATTTTCTGCCTTCACCGCTATTGTGGGTAAGAACATGGAAATGGGAGTTGGGATAAAGGGTGTAGTTTTGGATATTATTGATACCTACATCCAAATCTTGTGCATTTTTCAGGGGAAACGCAGTCCCTGGAAGAGTATTTTCCATGATTTTCAAAATCATTTCTGCTTCTGGGAACACAGGGGAATTGTCATTTATGTCAGTGACCAAAAGCTTATACCTATATACCTCTAAAGGTTCTTCCAGTAACACTTGGAATTGCAGTACACAACGCTCCATGGGGCCACACAGTTCCTCCCGATCCAGTTTCTCATTTACTTGTAAATCTCCCGTCTGAAGGTTCAGCTGAAAATATTTTTTGTCATTTGTAAAAATGATCCGAGCCCTCCGCCAAGACAGCTCTCTTACCGCTAGCCCTATGTCTTTTGCTAGATTGGCCACAAAAGAGCCACGCTCTGTTTCTTCAGCGACACGATAATCTTCCTGCTCCGCCCAAGTGTGAGACAGCAAAACAAAGAGAAGAACTTGCCTTAGTCTAGGAAAGCGCTCCTTTGCAGCTTCCATTTCTCCAACGCCAAAAGTCTTTAGAATCCGAGTGCCTATTTGGTCTTTAGGCAGTCCGCTCCAGGAGTCAGTCCCTTGCCGCAAAGTAATTCCGTAAAGAACTATCTTCTCTTAGATGTGTGTGTGACTCCCGGCACCGTAACCATCTGCAGGTCTGTTTTTCCGCAACCTTAGGTTACAGCGCCACCCTGTGTTGTACTTAAACCTAGTTCGCTGAAATTGCTACAAAACATATCACCCTTACTTTGATTAATGCACACACAAAAGCAAACCACAGATTAAATACGGGATGGTTTATAAATAAAATGATAACTTCTGTTTTCCTGTGGGATTATGAATGTGGAAGTAGTGACAGACACCTCTGTGAAAGGATGCAAAAATAAAGCCAACTGTATTTGTTAATTCAACAAATGCTAATCAATTCCTTGTTATATGTCACGCTCTGTAAAGTGCTGGAAATACAAACACCCTCTCTGACCTCATGGAGTTTACAATATAATGTCTACTATGTTGTCTAATCTCTGCTTTCCAGGGAAATTAACTAGAAAACAATGTGGGCATCAGTCCATTCCTAAATAAAGAATATACACAATTAAACTCTTAACTCACTACTGCCAGCACAGTAGATGAAAAGATTCATTCACAGTTTCAGGAATACAAACTTAAGTGACAGACCAGCTAGAGCTAGTTTATTATGCAAACTCAATAGAAAGCTTAAGGAATTGTGGATGACTTATTTGTAGATATTGTCTAAGGAGAATGTCTCTGTACTTCTGTGAGAACATTGTATAGACTTGTTCCATTGTCCAAAAGATTATATAAAGACATCTATATTTATTCCTAAAATTAAGATACTCACATGTTGAAGCAGAGATTCACTGAGATCTTGAAAAGTAGGATAGTCAAGATCAAAATAAAGAGCTGAAGTTAAAGTAATAAAAATAAAGTACAGAAGAAAATAAGTTGGATTCATCTGAAAGAGCAGGGAAAAGTTACATCAGGTAAGGAAGATCGCCATTCATTTGTAGCAAGCAACTCACTTATCCCTTTTGGATCACTTGAGATTCTGGCACCCTAGAATGAAACTGAAGTTCTTTTACTCCTATCTATGGGGAAAATAGTCTGTAGTAGGGGTCCTGGGTCTCCCCAGTTGCATCAAACTTCAGCCAGTATTTTAATAATGTTTAAATAATAGACACTATCATGTATTTTGGCACACTAATACCAAGCTAACTGGGGAAAGAGCATGCGCCAAGTATAAAAACTGATTGCATATTAGTTCAACTCTATTAAAGGTAAAAAGCACTCAAACCAATATTCTATTTTAGACTGTTTTCCCCTACACAGAAAAACAAATTTGATTATGTAAACTCAAAATATGAGAACATGTTGACAGTTAAAATCTAATAGATATCTTCCTTATAGAAAGATCTTGGTCATGGACCAGACTCTTTATTATGAAATCAAATGTCCAAGAAAATGTGCCCTTAATGTCCATGCATTTTTAAAAATATTAATAGAAACTGGTACCTATGTCAGTAAATGAATGGATCAAAATTAGTTTTTCATTCCCAACTACATCTCTCAGGTAATTTTCTCTTTATTTTCTTTACTAAGGAGAAAGTTTTAAGCCCATATACTTGGCAGGAAGCTTGAATTTTTTTTCTGAGTGTTCTAGTAATAGAGTATGTGTCAACCAAATTACTATTAATGAAATCATGAATTAACACATATGATCTATAAATTGGATTATGTATAGGTCCTGAAGATTTTACATTAGATGATGAAATAATTCTGCTCACATTGAACTCAGTTATTTTTAAAAGAAAGAGATGATAAGGAAGGTATGATGTACAGACATCCAAACAATAACAATTTCAGTGTTACTTTTTAAAACTAATCCTGGAGAACAAAAAATAAATGGATGGAAACCTGTTAACAAAATATTCCATTCCATAAAATCTTTTGTAGCATCTTTCTGTTGAAAGAGCTCATAAATAATTTATAAAATTAAGTTTTATAACAAAATTTTCTAATATAGATTAGTTCTCTCTGAGCTTATACATTTTTATTCCATTTATTCCATTAATTTAAAAGCAAAATAAAATTAAATTAAAAGCAAAAGACCTAGGTTTTATGGTAAGTAGTCTAATTGGGTACTCAAGATAGCACGTATCTTTTCTATCTCTTTTGGTTTCAAGAAATCCACTCTCCCCAAGATAGGTTAAATAAAGGAGTTTTATTATTAGGTAACTTAGAGTTTACTGTAGAGCATAAGGAAAATTAGACAAAGGGGACTTAGGAACACTGAAATCAAGAACTGATGAGTATAAAACCAAGCAATTCTTAGTCTCTTCTGTTTCTTGGGCTTCTGCTTCTACCACTCCCTTATTCCTTCTCACTTTCCTTCCAATCCTCCTTTCCTTCCTCCCTCTCTACATGCCATTCTGTTCTGCCAACCTATACAAGTATAAACATGGCTACCTCAGCCCATACTTAATATTTCCTAGTTACTAGAAATCAGAAAAACAATAGATGAAATACGTCGTGATTACAAACTCAGGGACTTGGAGAATGTGACTGTTCCTACTTTAATTAGGAGACTGTAACTGGACCAATAAAAAATGACCAAGAGAGGTAAAGAAAAGTATAACAAATAGCTCATTAGTTATGACTCTCTCCAGAAGTCCCAGGAAGTTCTCAGACAAGAAGAGTGGTCTGGATAGATATCTTAATCCAAACAAGATTAAAATTTATTTTAATATAACATCTACAAGAAATATATACCATTCTCAAGATGTTTACAAAGAAAAATACCTAAGTGCAGAAAAATTACTCTGAAATATTTGGCAGAAAGGTAGAACGGAAAGATTATGCTTTAAAAAAAAAAACTAAATAACATCTTAGAAGCCATGGATGGTTTTTATTTATACCATGCGTTTTCCTCTATCAAACATACAGATTTCAGTGAGAGGATCTAGAGCTCAGAACAGCCAAAGAATATGGCTGAGCCCAGCGTTACATTACTCTTGAAGGGGAAATGCTATATATTTGGATAAATTATTTGAGGTTGCATTTTGGAAGAAAGACCAAGTAAATACTAGCTTCCTTAGTATTTTCGACAATTAAGATGAAAAAGAGCAGAAAACAGACAAATCACTAAAACTTCTGAAAACTCTTAAGTAAAATGAAGTTACCCAAAACAAAGAATTTTACATTACAATGAATACATTTTACAAAGAAATAGCACTCATTATAAAAGTTCTGCACAATAATCAAATTCCTAAATGAACTCAAAACCTTTCAGGAAAGTGTGGCTTTCGTCCGTTCTATGATCCGGGGGAGGGAGGTTGGGGAGAGCTGGTTTAAGGAACTTGAACTCAGTGGTCCCAGATCCTCCCGTCAGACACACCTCATACTGGTAGCTGTGGGAAAGGGTCCCCGCGCCGCTGACGTCCACCAGGTGGCCCGGAAACGGACCCTCGGGCACCAAGCAGCCGCCCCCCGACGCCGCCCGCCTCCTCCTGCACAGCCGCACCGCCACGAACACCAGCACCGAGAACAGGAAGAGCGACGACACGGACGCCAAGGCCACCACCAGATAGACGGTGAGCGGGTCGGCGCGGGCCTCGGCCGCCGCCGCGTCCGGCAGCGGCAGGTAGGGCTGCGAGAAGCCGTCCACCAGCAGCACGTGCAGCGTGACGCTGGCCGACAGCGGCGGCTCGCCGTGGTCCCGG
>NC_081568.1:77936085-77945739 GCF_022355385.1 Mustela nigripes | reverse complement strand
CGGGGCGTTGTCGTTGACGTCGGACACGGTCACCGTGAGGTTGTGCTGGGTTTTCAGCCTGGGGGTTCCCAGGTCGGTGACGGTGATGGTGATGTTGTACTCGGCCTGGCTCTCTCTATCGAGGGGGCTCTCTGTTACCAGGGTGTAGAAATTCTTAAAGGTAGGCTTCAAGAGAAAAGGGAGGTCATCCTGAATGGAGCACACCATCCTCCCGTTGTCCCCAGCATCTAGGTCTCGTACGCTAAAAACAGCGACCACCATTTCAGGTGACGAATTTTCAGGTATGGGGCTAGTCAGAGATGTCATGACTATTTCTGGTGCGTTGTCGTTCACATCCACAACCCGAACTAAAATTGCTGATTTTCCGGAAAGGCTACCCCCATCAATGGCCTGGATATTTATTGTATATGATTGAATTAACTCGAAATCCAGAAGCGCTTTTAAATAGATTTCACCAGAAACTGGATGGATTTCAAATGTTTTCCGAATGTCTGTGGAGACGTGAGAAAATGAGTAGGATAATTCTCCATATATTCCCGCATCCAAATCTGTAGCAGACACCCTGACGACCAAGGAGTCCACAGGGCTGTTTTCTGGTACCTGAACCTCATAGACAGGCCTTTCGAACTCTGGAGCATTGTCATTGATATCTAAAACCAAAACACGAACCAGTGTAGTTCCAGACCTGGGCGGAGATCCACCATCTAAGGCTGTTAGCGTTAATCTAAACTCGGGCTCCTTTTCCCGATCCAGAGATTGGTCCAGTAACAGCTCTGGGAATTTTCTGCCATCATCACTGTCTTGTAATTCAAGGTGGAAATAAGGATTGGGACTTAATGTGTAGTTTTGGACACCATTCTTTCCTACATCCAAGTCCTGAGCACTGTCCATTTGGAATGGGGTTCCTGGAGCAGTAGCTTCTGAGATTTTCAGGATTATTTGCTTGTCTAAGAAAGCAGGGGTATGATCATTTATGTCTTTAACCCAAAGTTCAGCCTGAAAAAATTGTAAAGGATTTTCAAATAATACCTGGAAATGCAATATACATGGCTCTGTGAAATGGCAAAGTGCCTCCCGGTCCAGTTCCTCATTTAAGAGCAAGTTGCCAGTCTGCGGATCCAACTGTAAATACGGTTTATAATCGTCAAAGATGACTCTAGCCCCCCGTGCAACCAAGTCTTCCACAGCCAAACCTATTTCTTTCACCACATTGGCTATAACGGAGCCTATCTCCATTTCCTCTGCCACAGAATAGTGCCAGGGCTCTGAACACACCAAAGACCCTCCCAGGAAAACAAAGAAAAGCAGCACTTGCCTTATCTGCTGAGGGTGCCTCTCTCCTGGTTCCATGGCTCCTTAAGCCAAATGTGTTTCTGCAGAAATGTTTCAACTCAGTAGCCAAACAGCTCCTAAATTGCGCCTCTCATCTATTAGGCGGGACCACTGGGAATCTTTAGTTTTGTAATCCTGTCATGGATTACGGGGTGTTGTTGGCTCCCTAGCTTTCTCTTGAAAGCCTCTTTTCCCCTTCCTGCTTCTCCTATGCTCTCAGTTACACTGATTAATGGAGACCAGAGCATTGGATGGTACGAAAAAGTCCCCATCTTATCCTGCAGCGCCACCATGCGACTCTGCTGCATCTCAGGTTTTAAACAGTCAGATAAATTTGAGACAAAATACTAATTTACGTTGTGTGTTGATTAACTTAAATTACACTCTCTCCTATATTCTTATTTTCTGAGTTACATTCTCAGTAATATGTGATGCTATTATTATTCAGTCTTTAACACAATAAATCACAACCTGTTAGAGCTGTGGTGAATATAAAAATCATGTTTAAGATATAGCCCCAAGTTTAAATAAATTATGATCTCTCTTTGAAGACCATATATAAAACTAAAAATACTTAAAGGGACTCTTTCATGTAATTGACGTTATGAGCAAAATATTACCAGGAAATTGGAAAAGGGAACCAGAGATTTTAGTCTTCTCTAGCTATCAGCAAATACTCCTAGAAAAGACAATAAGGTCATGCACTTTTAACTGAACCCAGTATATGAAAATAGTTGTTTTGGGGTGACTGGACATTTCAAGCTGAGTAAATGGTACCATTTACTTAAGGACGCTCCATGGGAGACTTACCTGGCAGAAATAGAAAGTAAATGCTCAATAGTAGTGAATAAAACAAGATACGTCCAGAAAACTGAACAAACTAGACCCCAGTTTAGTTGTGGAAAATAAATCTATTTTGCAGACCTAGGCCTTCCAGAGGCATCATCATAAATATTTTATTCATCCACTCATTACCAGCCTAGCAAATATTTATTGATCATATACTTTGTGTTAGGAATGGTAGTGTTAGGGATAGAGTGGTAAGCAGTTTCTGTCCTGAGAGATGGAGGCAGAAAAGGGATTACATATTTAAAAATAGAACACAATGAGGGGTGCCTGGATGCCTCAATCAGTTAAGCATACAACTCTGGATTTTGGCTCAGGACAGGATCTCAGGGTCATGAGATCCAACCCTGAGTCTGCTCCATGCTGAGCATGGAGCTTGCTTAAGATTCTCTCCCTCCCTCCTCCCTTGCCCCTGCCCCCTAAAAATAAAAATAAATTAAAACTTTAAAAAATGGAACATAATTAATACTATGATAGCAAAAGATCATGCTATTCTAAGAGCATAGATAAGGGTCATCTAACCAGAATTTGGAAGTACAGAAAAAGACTTTTCTGGAACAAAAACTGGGTGTTGAAAAAAAAAACTGGGTGTTGGGTAAAATTTCCAGATAATCCCAAAATATGATTGTGAAAATTTGAGATGAGAGAAGTGTTTTTGGAAGAACTGAAATAGGAAAAATATGGCTGAGTCATAGAGCAAGAGGAAAGAAATAAGAACTGGGATTGGAGAGATAAGCAAATAATTATGTAAGGCCTTCCAAGGCATTTGGGACTCTACATCAATGAAAATGCAAGACGATTAAAGGCTTTTAGATAGAAAAGGAGATGACATTGACCTCAACTAGAAATGCAATAATAAGCTTATATTAAAATGATAAAGATACAGGATGTGATGACAGATTAGACACGGAGGGAGTGGAATAAGAAATGAAAAGAGGGGGGAAAAAAAGAAATGAAAAGAGGGGCACCTGGGTGGCTTGGTCATTGGCCATCTGCCTTCATGATCCCTGGGTCCCGTGATGGAGCTCTGCATCGAGCCCCGCATTGAGCCCAGCACTGAGCCCTGCATCTGGCTCCCTGCTCAGCAGGAAACCTGCTTCTCCCTGTACCACTCCTCCTGCTTGTGTCTACTTGTTTCTCCTCTCTTTCTGACTCTCTCTGTGTCAAATAAATAAAATCTTTAAAAGGAGGAGGAGAAGGGGAAAGAAGGAGAGGGGGTAAAAATGTACCTTTTTTTCAGGATTAGGGAACTGAGTGAGTGTTGGTGCTATTATCTGATAGAGGAAATAGGAAAAGGAGAAGAGAGGGGCAGGTATAGAGCAGGAAAGAGGTTTCGTTTTAAGGAATGGGCAATTTAAATTTAAAACGTGTCGAGTTTGAATTGTCCATAGAGTGTCCCATATAAATAGTTATATAAATGATCTCCCATTACATAAATGAAGTTGAGAAAAGAGCTTTGAGCTGCAGAGACAAATTTGAGATTTATTGGTATAAATCGTGGTTGAAGCTCTTCAAGAAAGAAGGTAAGTTGTAAATTAAAAGGAGTCTGCTTGATTTTGTGATTTCAGAGATGATGTAGCTCTAAGAGACTACCACCTCCAGAAAGTGGCCAGGGTCCTAGGTGACTAAGACTAGAGTCTAAGTGAATGTCACCAGAGATGAAGAAGGCTAGAAACAGAGATAAGTCAAACTCCTAGACGCAAATTGTGGCAAGAGATAGACAGAGTAAAAATGTATAGGAAGTTATCGGGGCACCTGGGTGACTCAGTGGGTTAAGCCTCTGCCTTTGGCTCAGGTCATGATATCAGGGTCCCAGGATCCAGCCCCACATGGGCCTCTGCTCAGCAGGGAGCCTGTTTCCCCCTCTCTCTCTGCCTGCCTCTCTGCCTACTTGTGATCTCTCTCTCTGTGTCAAATAAATAAATAAAATCTTTAAAAAAGAAGTTATATTTGAGAAATCAAATGCCTTTATACCACTTCTCTCCTATGATCTTAATTTAAAAAGCCAAACTGATATCTATCATCTGATTCTCTCATTTGATACTCTTGCAAAGACTATTTAGGCAGGAAGATTTTCTAATTTCTTTTAGCATATCAAGGAAGATATCTTCTAATGTCCAGGGCTACTGTTGAGAAATTCATATGGGACATAGCTGTTTGTCTAACTGCCATGTGTTTCAAGATTACATGTCTTTTTCCTATGTCTTTTCATTTAAAAAATATGTTTTTCTTTGTTTTTGGCTTTTTGAAACTACACAATGATGTTTCCAAGCATGGTTATCTTTTATTTATCACACACACACACACACACACACACACACACACACACACACACACACATTTTTTAAGTAGGCTCCACACCCAACATGGGCTTGAACTCATGACCCTAAGAGTAAGAGTCACATGCTCCACCAACTGAGCTAGCCCGTTGACACTCCAATATTTTTCTTTTTTTTTTTAAATTATTTATTTATTTGACAGACAGAGATCACAAGTAGGCAGAGAGGCAGGCAGAGAGAGAGAGGGGAGGAAGCAGGCACCCTGCTGAGCAGAGAGCTGATGTGGGGCTCGATCCCAGGACCCTGGGATCATGACCTGAGTGGAAAGCAGAGACTTCAGCCCACTGAGCCACCCAGGCGCCCCCACTCCAATATTTTTCAAATATTGCTGCGGATCCTGTCTTAAACTTTTTACTCTGTCCTGTTTCTAAACTTCTCTTCCATATTTTTCATCTTCCAAACTCTCTGAGCTGTATGCTAGATAAATTACATTCTGACCTTTCACTTCACAAATTATTTATTCAGTTATACCTACTTTCCTATTAAACTTATTATTCAATTTTGATTAAATTTAAATTATGTTTATATTTTTTAGTTCCAGGAGTTATATTTGGTTCTTTAATAATCTATCACATTTCTTATTCTCTTTACATCTTTAAGCATAACTTTTATTTCAATTAAAGTGTTTAGCATATTATTAGATTATCTCTACTAATTAAAATATTTGAAGTATATTTCTGTATTCTTTTTTTTCTGCTGGCTCTCACTCATGGTGTCATGTTTCCTTGTGTGTGCAGTTTTCTTTGTGTTCAAGTTAAGAATATAAAACTTACTTAATATTTTTAGCCTTAGGATGAACTTTCTTTTATAGAATGTCTGCATTTGGTTCCATTAGGATCTGGAACCACTGCTTGGTCAACAACCATGTTAAATCAAGTTCTGTGCTAAAAAATCAAATTCAGAGCTGAAATTCCACATAAGGGTTTGTCCATTTCCCACTTATTTTCACCTTAAAGGTGTAGTTCTTAGGAATCCATGTTTATTAGTGCAAGGGTCTTCTATGAATTTTACTCTGTTATGCTTTTATTTCCTCCCTTATTATAAAAACCATCAAAATAGAGGTTTACAGGGGCGCCTGGGTGGCTCAGTGGGTTAAGCCGCTGCCTTCAGCTCAGGTCATGATCTCGGGGTCCTGGGATCGAGTCCCGCATCCGGCTCTCTGCTCAGCAGGAAGCCTGCTTCCCTCTCTCTCTCTGCCTGCCTCTCCATCTACTTGTGATTTCTCTCTGTCAAATAAATAAATAAAATCTTTAAAAAAAAATAGAGGTTTACACTTCCCAGGTCTCCAAATATTCCAGGGAAAAAGTAGATTTTAAGATCATTTGGCTCTCTGGGTTACCATCCGACATTAACTGTAACCT
Source organism: Mustela nigripes (assembly GCF_022355385.1). NCBI lineage: Eukaryota > Metazoa > Chordata > Mammalia > Carnivora > Mustelidae > Mustela > Mustela nigripes. The sequence continues at coordinate 77,939,861 of NC_081568.1, read as the reverse complement.
GATAATATATTAGTCTCTTATTAGCTAATTGTCAGTGGAAGCATTGGTCTACATAATCTGTACCATCTTTACTAAAAATAAGACTCAATGGCACTTGTCTCAAAATTACAAGTAAACTTTTAGCTTCCTGGAGTATGGGCAATTGACCTCAAGAAGATAGATAAATAAAATGCATTTTTTACCAACCTGAACTGATCAATACTAAATCAATCCTTATAATGCTGCAGTCAACTTAATCTCTTGCAAGAGACAATTTCTGTCATTGACATAGGTATAGCTCACACTTCTCTCTGCATTCTTTATCCCCTATATATAAACACATCTTCTTTCCTACATCTGTTCCTTCTTCTCTCCTTCCAATATGTTTATTTATATAGTTATACAAATATATTATGTATTATATGGACATATATAGCACTGTACTATAAATCTCAGTATCTTTCTTTCTTTTGACCATTTAGGATTTATCCATGTTGTTTTATATACACCTAGTTCATGCCTTTTGTTAATACTTCATAATATGCCTTCAGAAACATTTTCTACATTTGAGTTATCAGTTGCTTTACTGATGGATATGTGGGATTGACTCCTATTTTTTGCTTTGCCAAGATGAACATTCTTATGCATATCATTTGTGAAAGAAACTTTTTGGCTTATACACTTGAAACTAATATAACATTGTGTGTCAATTATACTTCATTAAAAAAAAAAAAGAATTTTCTGGCTTATATACCCCGAAGTAGAATTGCTGGATCACAGGGTATGTTCACTCTAAATTTCACTAAATACCATTAAAAATCTCTCAAAGGTCTGTACAGGTTATTTCCTACTGTTCCCCTTGATATTATGCAAATTTTCATCTCTACTAATGCTATGGGTATAAAGTAGTGTCTTATTTTAGTATGTTTTTCACCAACTAATGAGGTCAATCATCATTTTATGTTCTTTTTAGACTTCATGTCCCCTTTTTTTGAATTTCCTTTCCTTTTTATCCTTTAAAAAAAAACCTTACTAGCTCTCTGACTTTTTGATTTTTGTTAATCTGCTGCAGTTACTTGAATAATCTGAATATTAATCCCTCTCAGGCAACTGCTCCAAGTAGCTTCTCCCTGCCTTTTGGCTTGCCTGTGCTATCTTCAGGTTTTGATATAGTACTACTTGTCAATTTTTATTTATTGTTTCTATTTTTAAAGACTTGTTTAAGAAATTCAAACTGATTGGGGAGCCTGGGTGGCTCAGTTGGTTAAGCAACTGCCCTGGGCTCAGGTCATGATCCTGGAGTCCTGGGATCTAGTCCCACATCAGGCTCCCTGCTCAGCAGGTAGTCTGCTTCTCCCCCTGACCTCTCTCCTCTCGTGCTCTCTCTCTCTCTGTCTCCCAAATAAATAAATAAAATCTTCAAAGAAAAAGAAATTCAAACTGATAGCAAGTTTATAAAGATATTTTTACCTAGGTTTTCTCAATTAAAATACTTTAACTTCACCTGGTAGATCCATAGAAAGTTTATTTTTATATGGCATGAAATGAGGATTTTATTACAGAGAGCCAATTTTCCTGGTAACGTTTGCTAAGTGATATGTCTTGCCCCTAAGCCTGGTGATTTTGACACCTCCTCTCTCACAACCACATTCTCATATATAAGAGATTTGATCTTGTAGACTTACAAGTCTCTTCTTAAATTATTCAAATAGGATATTCTATTTTTATCTAGTCTTTTCTGAAAAGGTTTATTTTAGAGAGTGAGAACAAGCATGGAAGGGCTGAGGGAGAAAGGGGAGAGGGAGAGGGATAGAATATTCAAGCAGATATCCTGCTGAGCATGGAGCCTGACATGGGGCTTCATCCCTGGACCCTGAGATCATGAGCTGAACTGAAATCAAGAGTCTGAGGCCCAACCAACTGAGCTACCCAGGTGCCCCCCCCATTCTTCTTCTTCGTCTTCTTTTTTAAGATTTTTGAATTTATTTGACAGAGATCACAAGTAAGCAGGGAGACAGGCAGAAAAAGAGAGGGGAAGCAGGTTCCCCACTGAACAGGGAGAGATGGGGGCTCGATCCCAGGACCCTGAGATCATGACCTGAGCTAAAGGCAGAGGTTTAGCTCAGGTCAGAGGCCCACCCAGGGGCCCCAGTGCCCCCTGTTCTTATCTATTCTTATTAGTGCATAAGAAGCGTAAGATTTACTTCTCATGAGTCTGAGGGATTAAGAGAGCCCAAACATTCTTTTTCAAGATTTTGTTGTATAAAAAACTATTTATATGAAATTTTCACAGCCAGTAAATATCTACTGCAACACAAAATAAAACCAGTAAAAATTTCATGAAGGAAAGAGGAAAGATTCCTAGGGAAATTGGAATTTGCCGCACTCATTTCTCAATGTCAAATTCTATTTTATTATAACATCTGGCCTATAATATCTAATTTTATGATGAAAAATTACAAAAATGTAAGGCGCACTAGCTTTATATCCACACTACATAATAGCTCTGAAAATCTCTACCTATAATCTTCCATCAAACTGTTTACTTATATATTAGAGACATGATCTGTAACACTATAAGACATCTATAAACCATAAATACAGACCCATTCCTTTTTTTGGATATCAGAGAGAGGACACAAAGTATTAAGAATTATAAATAAATGCAAAAGTGAACCTAATTCATTTCTTTAACATTTTTGAATTTTCATTTCAATTTAAGAAGTTTTTATATGTACTCTTCTGATGGAAAGTTATTTTACTCGGAATGACACCAGGAACCGCATTCTAGTTAAGTCATGAACAATGTAAAATAATAGAAATTTAAACTAGCAGACATGGTATTGAGGAAAACAAAAGAGCCATATCTAGGCCCACAGCATTATAAAGCTCCTTCCCCACAAAGCGTAACAACGACGACAAAGGAAAATTACTTAAGAAATCAATAATTTTTGATGTGATCACTTGTATTTTGTCACAAAGTGAATTTCTGAAAACACTACAAGGCCAAAAGTGAGCAAATATGGTATCCTAGGACTAAATAGGGAGAGATATCTTTTCTTCACTTTACGATGAAAGTGTGTGAAGTGAGTAGTGCAAAAAAATCCAATATACTTCCAACCAGATCCAACAACATTTATTTTTGCTTTCTGCTTTGATAAAATACCTAGAAGTAAGTTACATATATTGTGGAATTAGCTCTTAATACCTCAGTTTGTAACTCCAAATAATTAGTAACATTGTCTTGCATAACAATGCCATTATCACACAAAATAATTAGCAACAACTCTTTTAATATAACATTTTTGACCAAACAATTAAAAAAAAAAAACAGACAACACACAGATTATATTTCCACTTCATCAGGGCCTCTAATAAAGATTTATGAGGAGAGCTTGAGAAATGATAATGCATGCAACTATACTACAGCCTAATATCCATTACAGATTGGCAAAAAAGTATCCACATGTTGTCAAGAATAACAAAAGATTCAAAGTTTAAATGAATTATTTTATTGAATGTTGAATCCAAAACTGTTCCTAAAGTTCTCATTTCCCTCTATATTTCTACCAGTGTCAGGGACTGGAAGGCTGGGGATAATCGGCTTCAAGAACTTGAACTCACCGGTCGCTGAACCTCCCGTCAGACACACCTCATACTGGTAGCTCTGGGACAGGGTCCCCGCGCCGCTGACGTCCACCAGGTGGCCCGGAAACGGACCCTCGGGCACCGAGCAGCCGTCCCCCGACGCCGACGCCGCCCGCCTCCTCCTGCACAGCCGCACCGCCACGAACACC
>NC_081568.1:77922860-77933085 GCF_022355385.1 Mustela nigripes | reverse complement strand
CCTGGGGGTCCCCAGGTCGGTGACGGTGATGGTGATGTTGTACTCGGATCTTGTCTCTCTGTCCAGTGCTTTTTCCGAAACTAGAGTGAAAAAGTTCTTGAAGGTTGGTTTCAGATAAAAGGGGAGGTCATCCTGAATGGAGCACACCATCCTCCCGTTATCCCCAGAGTCTTGGTCTCGGACACTAAAAAGAGCAACCAGAGTCTCGGAGGCATTTTCTGGAATTGACTTTGTAAATGATGAGATGGTCACTTCTGGTGGATTATCATTTATATCTATTACTTTAACCAGAAGAGTACATTCTTCTGAAAGACCCCCACCATCTGTTGCCTGAATACGTATAGTGTAGAACTGTATCACTTCAAAATCCAGACATGATCTCAAATGAACTTCCCCGGATATTGGATTGATTTCAAATGTTTTACGAATATCTTCTGATGCATGCAAAAATGTGTATGATATTTTCCCATAATTTCCTGTATCCAGATCGTTAGCAAAAATGGTAATAATCCAGGAACCAATGGGTGTGTCCTCCAGAACTTGCACTTCATAGAGCTTCTGAGCAAACTGAGGGGCATTGTCATTGATGTCCAGGACCTTGATGAGAACCAAAGTTGTCCCAGACCTGGGTGGCGATCCACCATCCAGTGCTGTGAGTGTTAATGAGAGCTCAGACTCCTCCTCATGATCTAATGCTCTGTCCAGGACCAGTTCTGGGTATAACTTTCCATCACTGCTATCTTGGATTTTAATGTAGAAATGAGAATTGGGGCTAATTGTGTAGTTTTGAAGACTGTTGGTTCCTACATCCAAATCTTGGGCACTCTCCATTAGGAATGTGGTTCCAGTGCTGGTACTTTCTGATATTTTAATAAGTATTTGCTTGTCTAGAAACATAGGGGAGTGATCATTTATGTCTGTAACTTGCAGTTCAGCCCGAAAGAACTGTAAAGGGTTTTCTAATACCATCTGAAAATGCAGCACACAGGGCTCGGTGGAGCCACAGAGCTCTTCTCGGTCCAGTTTCTCATTTAGGAGCAAATCCCCTGTCCGTAAATCAAGTCGTAAGTGCTTTTCGTTATCATCTGACACTACCCGGGCCTCCCGTGATGATAGCTCCTCCACCCCAAGCCCTAGATCCCTTGCAAAATTGGCCACAAAAGAACCAACTTCTGTTTCCTCTGCCACAGAATATCGCACAGATTCAGGACCTGCCTCAGATAATTCCAGCAAAACAAAGAGAATCAGGACTTGCCTTTTCCACAGAGCGAGCTCCCCTTTGATCTCCATGGCTCCTTCCAGCAACTTCTTTTGCAGAAAAATCTTTCAGCCCTAATTTTGGAAGTTGAAGCTCAATTTTTTAAAAAATAAGAACCCCCCCCCCCCTGGAGGGTACAGCACTCAGCAGCTGTAGTAGATGAAACTCCTTTGCTACCTCTCTTTTCAGTGACTTGGATTGGTCTCTGTTATGAAGAATAAAGCAGCCCACAGCGTCCTCCATGCACTAATTTCATCTTATCCTACAGCGCCACCATGTGTTTCTATGAATTTTTTCCAGTAAAAATTTTCTCTTTGAACAAATAATTCATGAATACAGCTGGAATTTTTTAAAGCAAATCCCAGACATCATATATCTTTACCTCTAAATACTTCACCAAGTATCTCTAATAGAGAAAGACTTTAAAATATAATGATACCACTATTACAATCAACGAAGTTAGCAATAATTCCTTGATAGAACTTAGACCCAGTCTGTTTTTGGTTTTCTTCATTTTTCTCTAAAATATTTTTACTGTTTGTTTGTTTGAATCAGGGCCCAAACAAGGTCTATACAGAGCATGTAATTAGTGTGGTTTTGAATGCTGACAGGACTCTATTATTGATCTCTGGAAAAAATGCCTTCATCTATTAAGATGTCCTGAACCAAAGAGTTTTTTTTGGGGGGAGGGGGGGCAGATGTCCTGAATGGAAGAAGTATGTCCTGAACTGAAGAATTAATATTTTCTAGTGGCACCTGGGTGGCTCAGTCCTTAAGTGGCTGCCTTCAGCTCAGGTCATGATCCCAGGGTCCTGGGATCAAGCACTGCGTTGGGCTCACTGCTAGGCGGGCAGCCTGCTTCTCCTCTCCCACTTCCCCCGCTTGTGCTCCCTCTCTGTCAAATAAATAAATAAACTCTTTTAAAAATAATATTTTTAGAACATTTTTAAATTAACTTTAAAAAAATATTTTTATTTATTTGGGAGAGAGATCAAAGAAGGAGAGGGAGAAGCAGACTCACCACTGAGCAGAGAGCTGAGGTAGGGTTGGATGGCTAGACCCTGGGATCATGACCTGAGTCAAAGGTAGACGCTTAACCGACTGAGCCACCCAGGTGCCCCTAGGCCATTTCTTGAGATTTTCAAATATATGCTCTCCTTCACTCTTGTAAATACTTTTGAATTCAATTATAGTTACTAATGTCATTACTTTTTTCACTTACATATTTTGAAATACATGTATTTTTAAATACACATTTTTACACATGTAAGAATATGGAATAGATAAGATAGATTTAATCCTTGCCTTTATGGAGTTCACTGGCTAAAAATTTAGAAGACAAGTAATTGAAATATTTCACACTGTATGCATTAGCAAAGAGTAATACAGAAAAATCTTTTTTTTAAAAGATTTTATTTATTTGACAGACAGAGATCACAAGTAGGCAGAGAGGCAGGCAGAGAGAGAGAAGCATGCTTCCTGCGGAGCAGAGAGCCCGATGCGGGGCTGGATCCCAGGACCCTGAGATCATGACCTGAGCCGAAGGCAGCAGCCCAAACCACTGAGCCACCCAGGCGCCCCCAGAAAAATCTTAAAAAAGAGAAATATCTAGAAGAGCCACTTGTATCGTAAATTAAAATGTTTATTTTGTGGGCAACTAAAATACAATGTAGGATTTTAAACATTTTTTTAAAAGATTTATTTATTTATTTGTCAGACAGAGAGCACAAGGAGGCAGAGAAGCAGGCAGAGAGAGAGGGGGAAGCAGGCTCCCCGCTGAGCAGAGAGCCGGATGTGGGGCTTGATCCCAGGACGCTTGGATCATGACCTGAGTTGAAGGCAGAGGTTTTAACCCACTGAGCCACCCAGGCGCCCCTAGGATTTTAAACATTTGATTAAATGATTACATCTGCATTTTAAAAAAAATCAGTTTAGAAGAAGTGCAGAGAATCAATTTCAGAAGGAATGACTGGAATCAGAGGCACCAGTTAGGAGATAATGGCAGCCCAGTTAAGGGTATTGCTGGTGTGGGTGGAGAGAAGAGGGATAATTAATTAGAAAGATACTTAGGATCTGGTGACTGGTGAGTTGCATGGGGAGAAAAAGAGGAAAGATGCGAGGATGATTAACAGACCTCTGAATTGGACAATTAGATGGATAGTCGTGTCATTCTCTAAGACAAGGAACAGTCAATTTTGGATATGCTAATATTGAGGTAAGTGCCTTTGGGGTATATGTATGTGTGTTCACACATGTATTTGCTTATGTAGTGTTGTATATAGGTACATACATAACTGAAACATAGGATACAAACTGGGGTAGAAATGGACTTTGGGTTTCACCAGCATATATATGATGATTGAAACCCTGAGAACTCATAAAACAATGAAGCAAAAGTATGTCAGGTAACAGTTGAAGAGGCTCAGCATTGATCTCTGAAAAAAATGCCTTCATTAGAGAAGAGAGGAAATAAAGTATCTTTAAAAAGATAAAGAAGGAAAAAAAAAGATGAAGAAGGGCCTTGGTCAGAATCATGAAACCAAAAGCAAATATTTCAAGGAGGTGAGGAAGATCAATGATCAATGGTAGCAAATGCTTTAGAAACTACCACCTCAAAAATGAATGTTAAAATGGTCCATTGGATTAACTTGGTCATTGTGGAGGGCTCTAATAGCTATCTGCCAAAATCTGTTCCTTTATAGTAAGAGCACTACTATATAATAGTATGCAGGCACATGACTACTCGTAGAATGCCTGTCCCAGTCTCCTTTGTAGTTAGGTATGGCCAATTGAATTAAGTTCTCACTAATATTGTGAACACAATTTTTGTTTGCCATTCCTAGAAGACATCTGGGTGGGTTTCCTCCCTCCCTGCCAACTAGAACCTGGATATGGCAGTGAGGTGGCTACAGTCACACAGATTATGACACTGTAGTAGGGAATGTAGGAGCAATTACTTATAGCAAAATTTGGTTCTGGTAGGATTGTAATGAGCAAAGCCAGCTCATCTACCCAGTCATTTACACTTGAACTGTTAGAAGGAGATAACACAGTTTTACAAGCCACTGGGTAGTTAAACTGCTTTTTGGGCAATATAACCTTATCTGACCTTTATAGAAAACTTCAGTCACCTTTACCATAATAGTTTGAGTGGTCACAGTGAAAATCAGATTGCACTTGGTTGAAAAGCAAGAGTGATAAGGAAGTAAAATCGACAACCCTTTCAAATTTAGCTGGAAAAGAAAAGAAACTGATGGTATCTGCAGGGAAATTGAGACTCCATGGTTTTTTTTAAACCTAGGGAAATTTGAACTTAATTAAAATGCTGATTTGTAGTATTCAACAGAGAGGAAGAAAAGTGAGATACCAAAAAGAGGATTAATTCAATGCGAAGCCTCTAGAAGGTGGGTAAAGAGACCTGGAAAATAAATGAAGAGATTGGACTTGGGTAGAAAGTGACCTCAGCAAAGGTCATTATAAGTACGCACACTCTTCAGGGTGTGGATTTGGGGATGGAAAATTGAGAGAAATTCCATTTGATAGATTCTATTTTCTCAGCAAGGTATTAAGCAAATTCATCTACTGAAGGGTGGGAAATTGAAAGTAAGATAACTAGGTTTGAAGTAGTTGTTATAGAAAACAGAAGAGAAAGCTGATTAGGAAAATACAGAACAATTTATTGGTCTTAAAGTCCAATTAAGTTTTGATGTGATAAACAGTGTCAAAACAGTGTAGACGATTTCTAAGTTTTGCCTTATAGAGTGCAGCATCAGTGACATAACAGAAGTGGAAGGAGACAATTACATTTATCTGGAGTGGAGTTTCAGTTGGTGGTTTCAGTGAAGGAAAACTGAACAAGGGAATGCAGAATATGGGCATGAGGAGTAGACCAGGGAATTAGCTGAATAGGGGAGAAATTAGAACACTAGGGTGTTGAGATATAGTAGCAGTATCATGCAGTGGAGGTCCTAATGAAGTCAAAGTGATAGGAGTAGCAAAAATGAAAGGATTAAAGGCATAGATTGTATTCTGAGAGAGAGATCTGAAATTATTATTTCTTAGGAAAAACCATGTCAGGTGGTGAAAAAGTACAGCATGTAGTACAGGGACTAAAGACTGAGCTGGGGGACAGGTGAATACCTAGGGACTGAGAAGCCCTGTTGTTTATCAGTGGGACTGGGAGTGGCAGCCGGACTTGAGGTAGGAAGGAGATGAAGGGAACAAAGTGTTGTAAGCTAAAATGTCTTTATGTCTTTTTTTCCTGGGAGATTCCAACCAAAACTGTTACTTGGTTTTTACTGGTAATGTTTCAAGTAAATCCTCTCTGGGAGACTGGGCCATTTCTCACATCTCCATTTTGTAAGTGACCTTTCCCCACATTGGCTTAAATTTAACTTGAAGTGAGGTATTCGAAGCATAAAAACAAAATTTGGTTTTTGCAATACTTTTTTTTAAGATTTTATTTATTTATTTGACAGAGAGAGATCACAAGTAGGCAGAGAGGCAGGCAGAGAGAGAGGAGGAAGCAGGCTCAGCAGAGAGCCTGATGTGGGACTCGATCCCAGGACCCTGAGATCATGACCTGAGCCGAAGGCAGAGGCTTAAGCCACTGAGCCACCCAGGTGCCCCTAGCAATACTTTTGAAGAGAATTGTTACTTCTGTCTGGGCACCTGAGCTCCTGAAATCCTGGCGCTCTCCATTAGAGTCAGGAGACAGTTCTTTCTATAAATAAATACCAAGTCCTCTTGTTCAGATAATCCAGAAAAACTTGAAGCAACAGAACCTGGTCCTTTTCTCTGCTGTTGCACCTGGTAGAGTTTCTGCCTGAGCTGTTTGAACTGCTCTTTCCCCCCTCCCCTATAATAAGAGAAGACCCATCTTACTTGGGACACAGGCTGCTAGAACCATTCCCACCAATGTTTTTAATGGCATTATTGAGATATCACTTACATACCATAAAGTTTTCCCATTTAAAGTGTAAAGTACAGGGGCACCTGGGTGGCTCAGTGGGTTAAAGCCTCTGCCTTGGGCTCAGGTCATGATTCCAGGGTCCTGGGATCAAGCCCCAAATCAGGCTCTCTGCTCAGCAGGGAGCCTGCTTCCCTTCCTCTCTCTCTCCCTTCCTCTCTACCTACTTGTGATCTCTGTCAAATAAATAAATAAAATCTCAAAAAAAAAAAAGTAAGAGCCCCCAGGGCAGAAAACACATGACTCCCGTGCCCAGCATGTGAACACACTCAGTGAACTCACTTACCCCTTTAAAAAAAGTGTAAAGTACAAGGTGCACATGGGTGGCTCAGTTGGCTAAGAATCTGACTCTTGAATTTGGCTCAGGTCATCATCTCTGGCATCATGAGACTGAGCTCAGCATTGGACTCCATCCTCGTGCAGAGTCTGCTTGAGATTCTCTCCCTCTCCCTCGGCCTCTCCACCCATTTATTTATTAAAATAAATAAAATCTTTAAAAAATGAAGTCCAGGGCAGCCTGAATGGCTCAGCGGGTTAAAGCCTCTGCCTTTGGCTCGGGTCATGATCCCAGGGTCGGGAGATTGAGACCCGCATCGGGCTCTCTGCTCAGCAGGGAGCCTGCTTCCCCTTCTCTCTCTGCCTGCCTCTCTGCTTACTTGTAATCTCTGTCTGTCAAATAAATAAATAAAATCTTAAAAAAAAAATTAAGTCCACAGGGGTGCCCGGGTGGCTCAGTGGGTTAAGCCTCTGCCTTTGGCTCAGATCATGATTTCAGGGTCCTGGGATCAAGCCCCACTTCAGCCTCTCTGCTCAGCGGGGAGTCTGCTTCCTCTCCACACCCCCCTCTCTGCCTACTTGTGATCTCTGCCAAATAAATAAAAATAAAAAATCCTTTTATAAAAAGTATACAATGTAACGGGTTTTAGTATATTTCCAGATTTGTGCAATTATCACCCCAGTCTTATTTCAGAACATCATGCCAAAAAGAAACCTCTTACCCTGTAGCCATTCTCCAACCCTATCCTCCTACAGCTGTAGCCAATCACTAATCTACTTTCTGTCCCTATAGATTTGCCTGTTCAGAACATTTCATATAAATGGGATCATAAAATGTTTCTTTCACTCAGAGTAATGATTTTGAGGTTTGTCCATGTTGTAGTCTGTATCAGTACTTCATTCCACTTTGGTGTTGAATAATAACAACTCCACTGTAAACATATTAACATATAAACATATAAACATATTTTGTTTATCCATTCATCAGTTGATGAACATTTGGGGTGTCTCCACTTTTGGCAATATTATCAATAATGCTACTATGAACGTGCATGCATGTATACAGTTTTTGTGCATGTGTGAACATATACTCTTATTTCTTTTGCATAGATACACAGGAGTTGAGTTTCTGTATCATAAGGTAACTATATGTTTAACATTTTGAGGAACTGCCAAACTGTTTTCAAATAAATGCACCACTTCACATTCTTTCCAACAGGTCGGCAATATCTCTACATCCTTTCCAACAGTTACTGTCTTTTTGATTATGGCTATTCTGGTGTGCTTGACATGGCCATTTTTATTCTTCATCTTCAGTAGTCTATGTACCTTGTCTAGCATGCTAAGATGCTATAATGCTTTTAATCTTTTTAAGCTAGTGATTGTACATATTTTCCCTACTAAGTGCAGTAAAGACAGCAGGTAATCTTAATACTTTACTTTGAATTATGGAATTTGTATGAATTTTCATTCTTTGAAAGCCAGCTTCTCACTTGGGGTGGGGGAGACTTTTTCCTAGGTCCACTTCTAAAAACAGAAAATTAGAATTTAATTAGTCTGCATGGACAAACTTCTGTTCCCTTCATTTTCCTTGAATTGAAAGAATAATTAATCATTCCATGTAGTTCAGAAGAACTGGTAGTGAAATCTCAGCTTTAAGAAAATGTGAACATAGGATTATTTGGAATATACTAGAGCAAGAGATTCTACTTCCCAACATTAGTAACTAACTAATACCTAGCCCTGCTACAATGTTAAGATAAAGTTTTAAAATATATTGAAGAGGCTCTTTCTGGCATTGATTCTAGTCTGTGGTACTAGAGGCAAAAGAGTCATCATGTTCCTTATTCTCACCCATTTCGTCTTTCATGTGCTACTCTCTCACACACATAATTTCTTTCCTCCATACCCTCACTCATTTTGTTTCTCTACAGTTTCCTTCCACAAAATACAGACTTTGAGCTTATGATGAGATTCACTGGAATAAAATCTTTAAATTCACTGGAATCTCATCATGAAGGCTTTTTCTTCTGTAATGTAGTCAGATCACTAAAGTCAAGAGTAGTTGGTTGGTGCCCATGTTACATGAGGCAAAACTTCCTTACAATGGTTTGAAATTTTCTTAAAAATATATTAAAACCTTAAAGGATTATCTCTTGATATTTCTCAATGCCCTACATATATCTACATAAGTCTCTGAGAAAAGTGGTTTTTCAGTCTTGGATTGCTACCCATTGGTAGGGTCATGAAATCACTTTAGTGGACCATAACAACACTTGAAAATTAAAAAGAACATCATAATATGGGCAATTTTAGATTTCGTCCCCCAAGAGCTAGGAATTGTTTACAAAACATTCCTATTATGTTCATATATTACATGATATGTACAACATAATTTTTCTGGTGACTTTTTTAAGGTTTTTGCTTTGTTTTGTTTTTAAGAGAGAGAGGAGGAGAGAATATGTGTGAGGCAGGAGGGGGAGGAGAGAGAGAACTCCAAGCAAGCTCCATGCTCAGTATGGAACCCAACATAGGGCTCAATATCACAACCCCGAGATCATGACCTGAGCCAAAAATCAAGGTCAGATGCTTAATTTACCGAACCATCCAAGCACCCTTTAGGTTTGAAATTAGTGTCCACTGAACACTATATACATGTATTTATATATACATGTGTATGTATTATATACGTATATAACTGTATATAATTAAATAAATATATAATTATTAAATAAATAAAATATATACTATTACTTTATATATATGTATATATAAAATTCTGGGAGAACACAGAAGGTAAAAGATATAAACATTAGCACACTGGTCCATTTTATGCTATACAAATTATTATTCAGGTGGATTGCATTATAGATTTGTAATATCAACAAGAAATCTGAAAAATTATAACTTCATATTCTAAGACTTTCTGGGTAGCCACAATATTGATGTGCCTTCACAATCACTCTCCAGGTTGAATATATAAGAGGTGTTAACAAAATTGCCTACTGACCCTTTCAAACAAGGTGATTACACTTACAGTTCTCTTATACAACATGATTTTTCAGGGCTTTTCAACAATAAACATGTTAAAGTGTTAATAAAAATGCAGTGAATTTAAAGGAAGAAAAATGACATTTCTGAATAGCAACCATTACTACACAAGAAAAACTGCAAGAAAAAAAATGAAATGAAGAAATACGTGAAAACTGGAAATAATTTGAAAGTGGTCTGCTTTATTTTTACCAAAAGCATAATTATGAGTGAAAGTGTAACTGGAGAGAGGGCCGTGGAGAAAAGTGATTTATTTGGTCTTCTTCCTTAAGGAGGCAAACTACCCATTAAGACCTGGATTACAGAATAAAGTACCATCTAATTACAACCACAAATAAAGAAAACATTCACTTAAAAGTAAAGATGGGTACAATTTGTGAAAATATGAAAGTACCCCGGATAAATTTAAAATACACACAAATTGGGGGAAACAACATTGATCTGGAAGTGGCACGAAAAAGTGGCACGTATATAATATGAAACTTAATTGTGGTCTCTATATATTGAACCCAAAGCTATTGTGGAAGGTAGGATTTTCTTCCGTCTCTTTCCCAGAGCGCTGAGGTGGGAAGTTGGGGATAATCGGCTTCAAGAACTTGAACTCACCGGTCGCTGAACCTCCCGTCAGACACACCTCATACTGGTAGCTCTGGGACAGGGTCCCCGCGCCG
>NC_081568.1:77912652-77919860 GCF_022355385.1 Mustela nigripes | reverse complement strand
TTTCAGCCTGGGGGTCCCCAGGTCGGTGACGGTGATGGTGATGTTGTATTCGGTTCTTTCTTCTCTGTCTAGTGCTCTCTCTGTTACCAAGGTGTAAAAGTTCTTGACTGAAGGTTTTAGAAGAAAAGGAAGGTCATCCTGGATGGAGGTAATGGTCTTCCCATTGTCCCCAGAGTCAGGATCTGAAACACTGAAAACAGCAACTACAATCTCGGGTGAATTCTCTGGGATGGGGCTCGTAAGTGCAGACAGGGTCACTTCTGGAGGATTATCATTCACATCCACCACCTGGAGGAGAAGAGTGCATTTTCCTGAAAGGCCGCCCCCATCAGTGGCCTTGATGTCTACTTCATAAGATACAACTGTCTCAAAATCTACTTGTTTTTTCAGTCGAATTTCTCCTGTTACAGGATTTACTTCCAAAGTTTTGCTAATATCTTCTGAAGGCTGGAAGAGTGTGTAGGTTATTTTTCCATAGACTCCGCTGTCTAAATCGCTGGCAGAAACAGTGACAACCAGCGAGCCTACAGGACTGTTCTCAGGAATATGCACCTTATAGATGGGCTGCCCAAACTCAGGGGCGTTATCGTTGCTGTCCACCACTTCAACGCGCACCTGCGCAATCCCATACCGAGGTGGAGAGCCGCCATCCAGCGCTGTCAAGGTTAATACGATTTCAGGCTCTTCCTCCCTGTCCAGCTCTTCTTTCAACAGCAGCTCAGGGTACATTCTGCCATCACTGAGTTTGCGGGTTAGAACCTCAAAATGGGAGTTGGGGCTGATTATATAGTTTTGGACACTGTTGCTTCCTACATCCAAGTCCAGAGCATTACTCAGAGGGAATGTAATTCCTAAAGGACTGTTTTCCGGTATTTTTAGAATCATTTCTCTTTCAGTGAACACAGGAGAATGGTCATTTATGTCTTCCACCCTCAGTTCAGCCTGAAATATCTCTAAGGGTTTTTCCATTAACAGTTGGAAATACAGTAAGCAAGGCTCAGTTGGACCGCATAGCTCCTCTCGATCTAGTTTCTCATTTATGACCAAATCCCCAGTCTGAACCTTGAGCTGCAAATACTCTTTGTTGCCTTGAGAAATGATCCGAGCTCCGCGGGTGGACAGCTCTGTCAATCCTAACCCCAGATCTTTTCCTAGATTTGCCACAAAGGACCCTCTCTCCATTTCTTCCGCTACTGAATAGGGCTCTAACTCGGCACCCACCCGAGACATACAAAGCAAAACAAAGAAAACAAGGACTTGCCTTTGTCTCAGAAAATGCAACCATCCAATCTCCATTGCTCTTCATGAAAATTTGGTTCAGAGAAGCTTCCTAGATGCCTGGGATCTGGGTAGCCTGGTACTGCAGTCCAGATATCAAGACTATGCCACTAAATAGAGTTTTAAAGAGATTTCAGATTCACTTCCGCTGTAGCTGAGAAAACCATTCTTTGCTTCCAGGCAGTGTGAATTGTTTGGCTGGAGACTGGAGCTGCACAGGCAATTCTGTTTTCCATCATTTAACCTGCAGCGCCACCATGTGTTTTCACTGAATCTTATTTTCTACGGAATTCTCCTAAATGTACCGAATAAGCTGTGTAAAATGTGTTCTGTAACATAAAACAATGACTTCTATTTTTAGGTGGTTTTTGTGTGTGCATTCAGGTAGAGCTCTGTGTTGTTGCACAGGAGGAATACAAGAGCAAATTATCACTTAGGTTACCATTTAAAACTGTTGAGATTTAATGATTGAATAAAATAATTAACATTTAAGTTGAAAAGAATATACATTTAAGAGCAAATGTTTTTAAAATAACATGGGAAGAGTTTCATGAGTACATTGTTTTCATGGTACATATTATAGAATTGCAAATGAGTAGAGACTGCAAAATTGCAATTAGTGTCAGTTCTAAAGAGAGTATTTAGCCAATGCCTTATTAAAATCACACACGTCCTCTTTACAACACCTAAGCCTGAGAGCTGTGAGTTTCTGCCATTTCCAACTCATTGGAAAATTGCTTCCCAAATAGGTAATGGACAGATTGCAAGGTTGGGTCTGTCATTCTTTTTTTTTTTTTTTTAAGATTTTATTTATTTGTCAGAGAGAGGGAGCGAGAGCCAGCACAGGCAGACAGAATGGCAGGCAGAGACAGAGGAAGAAGCAGGCTCCCTGCGGAGCAAGGAGCCCGATGTGGGACTCGATCCCGTGATGCCGGGATCATGACCTGAGCCAAAGGCAGCTGCTCAACCAACTGAGCCACCCAGGCGTCCCAGGTCTGTCATTCTTTTGGATGATTCTTCTTCTTCTGAATTGGATTCATTTTTTTTTAAATGACAAGAATAATTTGTTATATTCCTTTTTAAAAAGCTTTAATGAGATATAATTCACATACCATACATTTCATTCATTTAAAGTTTACAATTCAGTGGCTTTTAGTGTATTCAGGGTAGTATATCCATCATCATAGTCAATTTTATTTTTTAAAAAGGTTTTATTTATTTGAGAGAGAGCACACACAAGCGGGGGTAGGTGGGGTTGGGAGGGGCAGAGGGAGAAGCAGCTCTGCTAGGCTCCATCCCAGGACTCTGGGGTCATGACCTGAGCCAAAGGCTTATGCTTAACCAGCTGAGCTACCCCTGCAACACACCAGAGTCAATTTTAGAACACTTTCATCACCCCACAAAATCCATACACTTTAACTATCCCCCTATTCCACTATACCTCCTGTGCTAAGCCCTAATCAACAATTAATTGTCCTTCAGAGACAGAGGCCTGAGCCCTAATCAATAACTTTGTAGACTTCCTTATTCTGGACTTTCATATGAATGGAATAATATGTGGAATTTTGTTACCAGGTTCTTCCATTTAGCATGTTTTCAAGGTTCATCCAAGTTATAGCAAGTATCAGAACTTCATTCCTTTCTATGGATGAATAGTATCCCATTGTATGATATATGACATTTTGATTATCCATTCATCTGTTGATCGATATTTGGGTTGTTTCCACCTTTGGGTTCTTCAGAGTAAAACTGCTATGATCATATACAAATGTTTACATGGACATAAATTTTCATTTCTTTGGGAGTAGAACTGCTAATTCATATGGTAGCTCTGTATTTTCCAAAGCGGCTGTACCATTTTCATTCCCACCAATAATCTATCAACATTCCAGTTTTTCCACATCCTCCCAACACTTGTTATCTGACTTGTTTAAAAAGATTTTAGTTATTTGTTTGTTTGTTTAGAGACAGCACACACATGCACACATGTGCATGAGCCAGGGCAAGGGCAGAAGGAGAGGGAGAGAGAGAATCACAAGCAACTCCGCTGAGTGTGGAGCCTGAGCAGGGCTCCATCTCACCACCCTGAGATCATGACCTGAGCTGAAATCAAGAGTCTGACCAAACTACCCAGGCACTCCATTTGACTGATCCACCAAGGCACCCCATGTCTTTTTGATTCTAGTGGGTATGAAGTAGTATCTCATTATGATTTTGATTTGCATTTCTCTGATGACTACTGGTATTGTCCATTTGCATCTCTTCCTTAGAGAGACATCTATTCATATATTTGTCCACTTTAAAACTGGGTTATTTCCATTTTCATAATTGAGTTGTAAGAATTCTTTTGTGTATTCTAGATACAAGTCCTTCAAGATTGCACTCATTTGCTCAGGTTTTACATTTTTATAATTTGGATCTAACTGCAGTAAGGTTCATATCTTTCAATGCAGTATTTTTCTTAATGTTAAATTCTTTGGGGTTAAAGCATCTAATCAATGAACCCTAACCTCCTGTTATAAAGGCTTTATTTGTCTTCCTTTGGCCACCAGTTATACTGCTAGACTGGATAATTTTCTCCCAAGCAGACAGTCTGTGGTAGGGAAGAATAATGGCCATCCACTCAGACATCCTAATTCCCCAGATCTGTAAATATGTATCTTACATGGCAAAAGAGCATTAATAGATGTAATTAAGTAGAGGATCTTATGAAGGGAAGATTATCCTCCGGGTGAGACAAACTTTTGCTGGCTATGGTCAGAGGGAATTATGAATATGGAAGAATTGGTTTAAGAGAAACAATGTTGGGTGCCTAGATGGCTCAGTTGACCTTCAGATCAGGTCATGATCCCAGGGTCCTGGGATTGAGCCTCACTTCAGGCTCCATTTCTCCCTTTCTCTCTGCCACTTACCCTCTTGTGGTCTTCTGGGCTCTCTCTTGTCAAAATATAGACATAGAAATACATAGAATTTTTTTTTTTAAAGTGAGAGAGATACAATGTTGTTGGCTTTGAGGATGGATGAAAGGGGCTATGAGCAAAGTAATGCAGGCAGCATATACAAGCTGGAAAAGAAAAAAAATGGATTCTTGGGACGCCTGGGTGGCTCAGTTGGTTAAGCAGCTGCCTTCGGCTCAGGTCATGATCCCAGCGTCCTGGGATCGAGTCCCACATCCGGCTCCTTGATCCGCAGGGAGCCTGCTTCTCCCTCTGACTCTGCCTTCCACTCTGTCTGCCTGTGCTCGCTCTCGCTCTCTCTCTCTCTGACAAATAAATAAATAAAATCTTTAAAAAAAAATGGATTCTTATCTTGAGCCATCAGAAAGATACGCACTCTTGCCAACACTTTGATTTAAACCAGTAACACCCATATCAGACACCTAAAAAACTGTAAGGTAATACTTTTTTTGTTATTTTAAGCAACTATGTTTGTAGTAATTTTTATAGCAGCAATGGGAAACTAACACACACACAAGAATGGATATCCATGCATCCAACAGCTGTCTCTACAACAATTTATCACTCTACAGGAATAGTACGATCACAGCATTTGCTGGAAAAATGTCTGATTCAGCCTTGGTGAATCATCCTTTCAGAATAAAGTCATTAATGACTCCCTAAATCTCTTTCCAACATAATTTTTGAGGAGTTTCCAAAGACATGTGGTTAATTTTAACAGAAAGTAGCTAAAGCCTATCCATTTCATTCCTACTAAATTCCCAGATTCTCTAAATTATTTAGTGAAAAAATTCCTCCACACTATTGCCTATACTTTTCTG
This sequence comes from Mustela nigripes, assembly GCF_022355385.1. Taxonomy (NCBI): domain Eukaryota; kingdom Metazoa; phylum Chordata; class Mammalia; order Carnivora; family Mustelidae; genus Mustela; species Mustela nigripes. Next base: position 77,914,804 of record NC_081568.1, on the reverse strand, counting down.
AAAGTAGTCTTTTCACTTAAAATTAATACTAGAAATATCAATTACTTCCAAACAATAGTGTGCTAAAATGAATACAGTATATTTAATCTGAATAAGGTACTTAGAAAAAAATGTATATAGTAAAGTGAATTTCCACTTCCTAAGGAAAATGAAAAATTAGGATTAACAGAAAACAGACTGAAGACATAGTACAAGAAATTCAAGAAATGTAACCATAGATTAATTCTATTCCTCATTCAGGGCATTCATATCTGCAATAATGAATGTGATATGCTGAAAAGATAAAAGAAAATGATCAGACTGTTTTGCTCCTAATGAAGATTAATTGTGTTGTCTGACCCAGCATATTTAAGTCAGTGCTTCTATAAGAAGTTTGGATCGACTGGTCCAGAGTAATGTTTTGCTCTAGAGTAAAGGAACAAGTACAAATTGTGCACTCAAAGTTACATTTCTGCATAGGAGTTCAGTTCATGGAATAGATGAATTTCATTTTCCTTAGTTAAAAAGACAATGCTACCTGCCTGCCATTATAACACATGAATTAAGAACTGAAGCGTTATATAAAAATAGAACATATTTCAATTTTTTCCTTTCATTACTTTAGAATTGTTAGCAAGTTACTAATCTTTCTAAACTTCACTTTTCTCATGTGTAAAAGAGGGTACTATGCCAACTCCCCTGGCATAGAATTAAATAATGAAAGTAAAGCACTGTACTCTACTACTTTTTCTGTACTCTACTTTTAACTAATTTAGAAACCAAGAACAAGAGCTTGAAATGATCAGTTTTATCAAACTATACACTTAATATCTGTGGATTTTACTATATTGAATAACATTTTAATTAAAAACCTTACTGTTAAAGCTTTAGGATTGGAATCCACTGGAGGTAGCTCAAAATCTAAAATGATGGTGGGTTAATGAGATAGAAGTTCCTTTATTTCTCAAGTAAAAAAAAAAAAAAAAGCTCAGAAGTACGTACTCAGGGATGATATGATGACTCCATAATACCAGAGATCCTCAACTCTTTTAAGTTTATTCTATACTGACTTGTCTTTGTACATTATTTCCATCCTTAGTATTGCTTTATGGTCCAACAAGGTTAATTGTGTTCCAGCTACGACTTACACATTCCTGGCTATAAGGGGCAGTTAGAGAAAGACTTCTTTAACTGAATAGCCTTCTTGGAAGTCTCCTACAACATATGTATATACATTCCATTGGCAATAAACTAGTCAAATACTCCATTCCACTGTCAAGGTAAGAAAATGTATTCTTTTGAATAAACATACTAATGCCCTACATGAAATTTGGGACCTGTTATTAAGGAAGAAAGATCAATGGATTTGGGTGGCCACTGCATTTTCTTTCACAAATGCTCAATATTTCACAGAAAAAATCAATTTTACTACTATGCTATTTCATGTCACTGGATAAATATAATGTAGATACTTGTCCTATTAACAGCAACGGCACTAAATGGAAAGCAATAAAATAATTACATTAACACTAGTATATTAATGAAAGGAAGCACAATTAGTATATTTTAAAAGAAAACAATTATCAGAGTGAAGAGCTATGAGAGCAGAATAAAGCAAGAACCAGATTCTCACTGTACCAGGTATTTCCTTGCCCATTAGGCACACTTCGTGTTAGTGTCTTACTGCTCTTATTTACCTAACGATTTAAAATAAAAATTTAAGGAAATACAATTCATCACATAGAATTAATTTTCCGCTGCTTTCCTAATCTATTCCAAAGCTATTCCACAAGAATTTGTACAACTACTGACTTCATTAGTGTTTTGAGAGCAAAATTAGGACCATGCATCTTCTTATACTAATGAAAAAAGGATACATTTTTTTTTTCAAAAACAAAGGGGTAATATAAGAAAATTTGCAGGCAGTGAGATTTAAAAATTCTTAATAGGTTGCCAGAAAATTCATACCTTGAATTTACCAATTTTAAATATCTGTAATAGGAAAAAAAAAATACAGTCACTGAATACTAAAACCAAAGTTGGGGTTTTCTTCTGCTGGCCCAGGGGAGTGGCTCTGGAAATTGGGCATGATCGGCTTGAGGAACTTGAATTCACCGGTCCCAGAGCCTCCCCTCAGACACACCTCATACTGGTAGCTGTGGGAAAGGGTCCC
>NC_081568.1:77896385-77909652 GCF_022355385.1 Mustela nigripes | reverse complement strand
CCTGGGGGTCCCCAGGTCGGTGACGGTGATGGTGATGTTGTACTCGGCCTGGCTCTCTCTATCCAGCGCTCCTTCAGTTACCAAGGTGTAGAAGTTTTCGACTGATGGTCTTAGAAGAAAGGGCAGATTGTCATCTATAGAACAAATAACATGCTGATTTTGTCCGGAATCTGCATCTGACACACTGAAAACTGCTACTATGATTTCTGGCAGGTTTTCAGGAATGGAACTAATGAGTGAGGACATGGTCAGTTGAGGAGGGTTGTCATTTACGTCCAGAACCTTGATGACTAAAGAACATTTTCCTGATAGTCCCCCGCCATCTGTAGCCTCAATATCCAAATGATAAGATTGAAATTCCTCAAAATCCAGAGTCTTTCTCAGTCGAATTTCTCCTGTAATTGCGTTTATTTCGAAGGGTTGATTAATGTCATCTACCTGAAATAGGGCATAAGATACCTCCCCAAAGGATCCTGCATCTAAATCTCTTGCTGAGACGGTGATAATCAGAGAGCCCAGGGAATTGTTTTCAGGGATTTGTGCCTCATAGAGCTCCTGAGCAAACTCTGGAGCGTTGTCATTGATGTCCAAGACCAGGATCTGAATCTCCGTGGTCCCAGACCGGGGCGGAGACCCACCATCTAGCGCTGTGAGGGTAAGCCTAAACTCAGGCTGCTCCTCGCGGTCTAGGGCTTTGTCTAGCACCAGCTCCGGGAACTTCCTGCCGTCGCTGCGATTGCGAGTGAGAACGTGGAAATGAGGATTGGAGCTGATTATGTAGCTCTGAAGACTGTTGATACCCACGTCTAAATCCTGTGCCATTTTCAAAGGAAATAGCTTTCCTGGTGCAGTAATTTCTGATATTTTTAGTAGCATTTCTCTGGCTGGGAACTCTGGGGCGTGGTCATTTATATCTGTGACTCGTAAAGCAGCCTGAAAAAACTGCAAGGGATTTTCCAGTAACACTTGGAAAGGTAGCATGCATGGCTCAGTGGAGCTGCACAGCTCTTCCCGGTCCAGTTTCTCATTTAGCCGTAAATCATAGGTCTTTGGGTCAAGCTGCAAGTACTGTCTGTTCCCCTTGAAAACAACCTGGGCACCCCGTGCAGCCAGTTCTCCTCTCCTGAGTCCCAGGTCCTTTGTCAAATTGGCCACAAATGTGCCAGTTTCTGACTCCTCCAATACAGAATATTGAATCGATTCTGAACCGGCTTCCCACAAAAGCATCCACATAATGAAAATTGCCACTTGCCTTTTCTTGCGATGTACTTTTGTTTGCGCCATCCCCATTATGTCTGATCCCAGAGAAGAAAATCCTTTTCCAGTCCCCATCAGCACGTCCACCATCGACCCTCCAAAATGTCTTTGCTGTTGAATTTCGAATTTGTCCTATAACTTGTGTGGTGACGAGTGCCTTCCTGAATACTTCTGCCTTAGCTTTAGCTGTAAATGTTTTCTTTATTGGGGGGTGGGAGGCTTCTGTGTAAAATGGAGTCCACCGAATCTGCAGAGCTCTTATTCACTCTCTTAGCCTGCACTGCCACCACACGTTCAAATTAGTAACTTCAGGAGGTGCATACAGGCAATACCAGTTTCGAAATCTGAGCCTTAAAAAGACTTTCAGGTGAAGTCAGTGTTTCTCAAATTGTAGTATGTGAACTATATGCGTAAGTAATTACTTGGGAGTCTTGAGTTGTTTTTCAAGGTTGATTCCTGGGTTTCCCTCCAGACCTTGACTGAAATTCTATGGTGGAGCTAAAGGCTGAAAATCTGCACTTGAATCTAAGTGATTCTCATGCATACGAATGTTTAAGAATCATACCCTCAGGTAATGTAAACTTGCTATAATCAATTTTTATTCTTTGGCAGTGAAATTTATCTCTGTTGAGTAGTGTGATTTGTGAATCCAAGAAGTACCCTGTTTAATTGTCCCAGCAAGTCAATAAACTATACAAAATGTAAAATTTGGTTAGCAATACCAATTATAAACAATTACTTCTGTAAGTTATATGGCTCATAAAATGGCATCAACAACAGACTTAATTTATTTTGTGGTTATACCTGCACAGTAAGGGAACAATAAGGCTATTAGGAAGAAATTTGAAGCCAACAAATACTTGTAAGTATCTTATCAGTTACGTTATTTAAAAGAGGAACTAGTGGGGCACCTGGGTGATGCAGTCGGCTAAGCCTGGGACTCAGTTTCAGCTCATGTTATGATCTCGAGGTTGTAAGACAGAGCCCTGAGATGGCTCTGAGCTCCCTGTGAGTCTGCTTAAGACTCTTTCCCTCTTCCACTGTCCCTCACTGCTGCACTCTCTCTCAAATAAATGTGTCTTTTAAAAAAGATTTTTGACAGACAAAGATCACAAGTAGACAGAGAGGCAGGCAGAGGGGGCAGGAGATACAGGCTCCCTGCTCTGCAAGCCCCATGAGGGGCTTGATCCCAGGACCCCGAGATCACCACCTGAGAGGAAGGCAGAGGCTTTAACCCTCTGAGCCACCCAGGCGCCCCATCAAATAAATAAATCTTTAAAAAATAGGAACTAGCAACAATCCATCTGTCATAAGTAGGCATTTTAGGATTTTACTTCATTTAGTATGGGTAGAACTGGTCATGATTTTATTAGGTTTGTTCATTTTATTATAACTTTTAAGTCAAATTTCCCTCCTATATTAATCAAGTCCTAAATACATTATTATGTTGTAAAGACATAATGAAATGCAGAGAACATTCAAGAATCACCTCTACTACCCTCTCACAACAAGGTTGACACTAGTTGCTCTAAATAAACACCAAATAGGGTAGTGAATTACATTTGATGGAATTCCACAGAATTCAGTGATGGTTCATCATGGCTACATTCATTTCCATCACCACTTTCTGCTCAGATAAATAGGAAAATATGTCTTTAAATATCAGAATACATGAAATGGGTCAGTGCACAGATAAGAACACAAAATATGCCAAACATAATCTCACTTCAGATTTATTTCATATTTCTTGAAAGGTGAAATCAATTCAGTTCAACCAAAGTTCACTTTAGGTAAAAGCCCAAATGGTGGAAGATTAAAAATGAAGATTTTTAAAAAAGACTTTATTTATTTGAGAGAGAGAGAGACAGCAAAAGAGAGCAGGAATAGGGGTAGAGGGAGAAGCAGGCTCCCTGCCCAGCTTGATCCCAGGACCCTGAGATCATGACCCCAGCTGAAGGCAGATGCTTAACCAACAGAGCCACCTAGGCTCCCCTAAAAATGAAGATTTTTTCAAGATGTTTCAACTCTAGGTAAAACAAGTAAAGCTAAATAAAGTCTAAACTCTGAACAGGTGAAATAACTTTGCAGTTAAAAAACATCTATATCAACCCAGAAGGATAAGAATAAGATCACTGTGACCAGCCTGCATGGTTCACTTGATAAATGTTACTGAGAATAGACTTCCTTAAGAGTATAACAAAAATAAACTGATGAAGTAAAACCAGCAATTGTAAACATATTAGATGGGTTTAGTTTCTTCTTTGAAACAAAGGTATTTCCAACTCAATCCTAAGTGCTTCCTTCCTTCCGTGGGCATTCCCATTCCTGCTTGATGGCATCCCTGGCATCTGTGTAGTCCTTTGTGCATTCTCTTTGCCTGCAGGGCCACCAGGCATCTTCACATATAGCTTACTGAATTATTTTTCATTTTAAAGCAAATTTTACTAGCAGTACTGTATCGGTGAAACTCAATTTAGATCATTGAAATTTCTTTGAGAACATTGCTTATTATGAGAGAAAAAAAATGATATCTTAATGTATCATCCAAGTATTATTAGTTGGTATGTGAAGACACTGCCTTTGTATGGAAATGGATTACCTTAGATTCTTTCAGGAGAATGCTTCTCTGTTTTATTCTCTTTTGCTTTCCTTTGCTAGAATAGAATTGAATTGACATTTATGAACTTGTCTCACAAGTAATAACTCACTAACATTTGTGGGAAAAGTTCAACACATTCAAAGCAAACAGCGTAAATTCCATGTACACATTACCCAGCTTCATATCTTGCCTTTTTTCATCTATACCTTCCCCTCCACTCTCCACTTCCCACTCAATGTTTGTTTTTGTATAGGTCTTTTCTTAAGGTAATGTTTACACAAATTGAAAAGTGCCAGTCTTAATAGTACAAATGGATCCATCCATGTAACCCACACCTATTTCAAGATATAGAATATTTCCATCATTCACTGGGAATCTTTAATCATATTTTCCAACTTAATTTTAATAATTAGGTGGCAAAATCTTGGTGTCCTTTGGATACAACATGGAAGGGTAAACAATGTAAAAAAAAAAAAAAACCACCATGCCTTATGCTCATTATGCTCATGTATGCTTATGTGAAGTGACAGCTCATTAAGATTAATTTAACTGATTATTATCAGTGAGCTGAAATAATACTTTGATGAAACATTGTAAAGTATATTAACCTCAATTTTATTTAGTTACCTTACAATTATTGCATAGCTGATCAAGCTGGTTCCCATTTTTATGCTACAAATGTTTGTTTTCTTTACATTCCATTATAAATTTTTAAAATTCTTCAAGTTCTGAATGTGAGAATCCATCAAAATCCTAGAGGAGAATACAGGAGGACCTCTTGGACCTCAGCTGCAACAATTTCTTGCAAGACATGTCTCCAACGGTAAGGGAAACAAAAGCAAACTATTGGAACTTCTTCAAGATAAAAAAAACTTTTGCATAGAAAAGGAAATAGTCGACAAAACCAAAAGACAGCCTACACAATGGGAGAAGAAATTTGCAAAGTCTTATCAGATAAAGGGTTAGTATCCAACATCTATAAGGAACTTATCAAACTCAACACCCAAAAAATAAATAATGCAGTCAAGAAATGGGCAGAAGACATGAACAGACATTTATCCAAAGAAAACATACAAATGGCCACCAAACACATAAAAAAATGTTCAACATCCCTCAGCATCAGGGAAATATAGATCAAAACCACAATGAGACACCACATCACACCAGTCAGAATGGCTAAAATTAACAAGTCAGGAAATGACAGATGCTGGCGAGGATGTGAAGAAAGGGGAACCTTCTTACACTGTTGGTGAAAATGCAAGCTGGTGCAGTCACTCTGGAGAACAGTGTGGAGGTTCCTCAAAAAGTTGAAAATAGATCTACCCTATGATACAGCAATTGCACTACCAGGTATTTACCCTAAAGATACAAGCACAGCATCCAAAGGGGCATCTGCACCCCAAAGTTTATAGCAGCAATGTCCATAACAGCCAAACTATGGAACTATGGAAAGAGACCAGATGTCCATCGACAGATGAATGGAAGATGTAGAATATATATATATATATATACAATGGAATATTACTCAGCCATCAAAAAATGAAATCTTACCATTTACAATGACGCAAATGGAATTAGAGGGCATTATGCTAAGTGAAATCAGTCAAATTAGAGAAAGAAACTTTCATATGACTTTACTCATATGTGAAATTTAAGAAATAAAACAGAGGATCAATCATAAGGAAGGGAGAGAAAGATAAGATAAAGACAAAATCAGAGAGGGACACGAACCATACAAAACTTTTAACTACAGGAAACAAACTGAGGGTTGCAGATAGGGAGGAGGGTGGGGAGATGGGGTACTAGGTGATGGACATTAAGGAGGGCACATGATGTAATGAGCACTGGGTGTTATAGGCAACTGATAAGTAACTGTACTCTACCTATGATACTAATAATACACTACAAGTTAATTAATTGAATTTAAATAAAATAAAATTTAAAACAAAAATGAAAAACATAAAAATTCTTCAAGTTTACTAAAAATGAAAAAGACTAATCTTCAAGAGTAATCTCCCAAATCTTTAATTTTGTTATGCATCTCTTTAAAACCTTATTTAATTTAGCTGTATCCAAAGAAAAACACTAATTCAGGACCAAGATGGAAATATGTAAGGAATCACTTAAAGAACCCTCTGAATTGATGGGAGAAATGATGCAGAAAAGTTTGAAAATATAAAGGATTTGAGGGGCTTCTATTTGGCTCAGGTAGTTAAGCTTCCAACTCTTGATTTCAGTTGAGCTCATGGACTCAGGGTTGTGAGATCACTGAGCCCTGTGGCTCTGTGCTGGGCATGTAGCCTGCTTAAGATTCTCTCTCTCTCTCTCTTTCTCTCTTTCCCCCTCTAAAAAAAAACAACAAAGAACCAGCTTTTTATTTCATTGATTTTCTCTATTTTTATTTTTATTTTGGATTTTGTTGGTTTCTTCTATTATTTTTATTTATTTCCTTCCTTTCTCCTGTTTCCCCTGCTTATTTTGGGTGTATTTTACTGTTCTTTTTCTAGATTCTTGAGGTGGGAGACTAGATAATTGATTTGAGGCTTTTCCTCTTTTCTAATGTATTCATTTAGTGTTATAGATATATAACACTCATAACCCTCTCTGCACTGCTTTAGCTTTGTTGTCTTTTCCTTTTCTTCTCTTAAAAAAAAGATTTTATTTATTTGACAGAGAGCACAAGCAGGGGAGTGGCAGGGAGAGGGAGAAGTAGGCTCCCTACTGAGCAGGAAGCCTGATGTGGGGGCTCAATCCCAGGGCTCCAGGATCATGACCTGAGCCAAAGGCGGACACTTAACCACTTAAGCGACTGAGCCACACAGGCGATCCTGTCCTTTCATTTTCTATTCAGCTTGAGATAGTTTTTATATCTTTTGAGACTTTGTCTTTGATCCAGGGATTAATTAGAAGTGTGTTGTTTAGGGGCGCCTGGGTGGCTCAGTGGTTAAGCCGCTGCCTTCGGCTCAGGTCATGATCTCAGGGTCCTGGGATCAAGTCCCACGTCGGGCTCTCTGCTCAGCAGGGAGCCTGCTTCCTCCTCTCTCTCTCTCTGCCTGCCTCTCTGCCTACTTGTGATTTCTCTCTGTCAAATAAATAAATAAAATCTTAAAAAAAAAAAAGAAGTGTGTTGTTTAGTTTCACGTGTTTGAAGATTTTCCTGTATTTTTATGTTATTGCTTTTTTTTTAGTTTGATTCCATTATGACTGGAGAACTCACACTGTATGATTTTAATTCTTTTAAATTGGTTGAAGTTTGTGTTATGGCCCTGCTTATGTAGTTTATCTTGTATATTTTCTGGAAGCATTTGGAAAGAATGCACATTCTAGTGTTTTTGGCTAGGAATTTCATAAATACACATTAGATTCTCTTGGTTGATGGTGTTGTTTAGTTGTGAGTTCTTGCTGATTTTCTGTCTAAGTTGTTCTGTCACTTGTTAAGAGAGGGTGCTAAAATATCCAACTTTGATTGTAGATCTATTTTTCCTTCCACTTCTGCCAATTTTTGCTTCACAAAATTTGCAGCTTTGTTACTTGGTGTATACATACTAAATATATATGGAATACATAGGAATGCTCTGTCTTCTTCTATTGTTATATAATGTCCTAGTTTGTCACTTTCTGGTAATTTTCTTCCCTCTCATGTCTACTTTATCTGACATTATTATGGTCACTCTTGATATATTTTTATTAAACTTTGCATTATACATTTCCCACCTTTCTCATTCAATCTGCCTATATCATACTTGAAGTGAAGTTTCTTGTAGACAGCATACAGTTGGACAATTTTTAATCAATCTCTTTGCTTTAATTGGTGTGTTTACACCATTTACCTGTAATGTAATAACTGATGTTAGAGCATAAGCCTAACATTTTTTTTGTTTTCTATTTGTTCTTTAGGAGTTTTTTTGTTTCTCTCTTTTCTTTTTCCTAACTTCCTGTGTGTTATTAGAACATTTTTTAGAGTTCCACTTTGATATATCTGTAGTGTTTTTAAAAACTGTTATCACATTGTATAGTTTTTATTGTGGTTGCTCCATACATAACTTATTACAGTTTACTGGTATTGTCAATTTACCAGTTCAAGAGCAGGGTGGAAAACTTACCTCCATTTACATCCCTTTATCATCCCCATTTATAACTGTCTTAAAATTTTCCTCTCTATATACTTAGAACTATATCAGACATAATCAGATATAATTTGGGATTCAACCATAAAAAAACATAATTTAGAAACTCAAGAGAAGGAAAGCCTATCATATTTACCCCTATTTTTGTTTATTGTGTTTTTCTTCTTTACTGATGTCCCAAGATTCCTTTTTTTAAAAAAGTGGGCTCCGTGTCCAACATGGGGTCGAACTTAAAACCCTGAAATCAAGAGTCGCATGCTCTCATTGAGTCCCAAGATTCTCTTCATTTTAATTGATTCCTTCCATTTTGAGAACTTCCATCAGCCATTCTTTTAGGGTAGGTGTACTGGAAACAAATTCTCTTCCTGAAGGATATTTCACTGGATATAGGATTCTGAGTTAACATTTCTTTTCTTTCAGCACTTGAAAAATATGTATCCTTCTTTCTGACATCTATGGTTTTTGATGAGAAGTCTACTGTCCTTCAAATTGTTATTGCTCTGTGAATGTGTCATTTCTCTTTCACTGTTTTCAAGATTTTTTCCTTGCCTTTAGTTTTCAAGAACTTTGACTATGATGTCTTTCGATGTGGATTACCAATTATGATGCCATGAGATTTTCCCCCATGTTTTCAGCATGTTGCTCCTCTGCTGTGAAGTTGCCAGGATCTCCCTGATTCCTGTAGCAACATATATCAACACTTCTCCTAGGGAAGAAATATAAATACTCAAAATAAAGTGAGGCACTCACTTTAAAAAAGGATGGAGAAGAAAACCAAAGATATAAAATAAAAAATTAATATAAGAAACATAGAGAAATAATTGAGAATATTCAATATCTGACAAACAAAGTCCCAGAGGAAAAAACAGACAAAATTAGGAATACAGTTATTAAGGCAATAATAGTAGAGATGAAATAGCTCCAGATATGAAAAAGCATAAATTGTTAGAACATAAAAGACATTAAATGACATATAATATAGAACATATCAATGAAGTGTAAGAGAAAACTAAATGCATTTTCAGACATGTAGAGACAAGAGTTTATTTTTCGTGTACTGTCTCAGGAATCCACTTGAGGATCTACTGTAGCAAAGAGAGGGACTTTTTTTTTAAGGAGATAAGTAATCTATCAATGGACTTAACTAGGAGAGGTATGACAACAAGATGATAGTTTTGTTCACACTTAAGAGATCATTTAGCCCAGGAAGAACCAGAAAGATAGGGGGCTTTAGATAAGAACGATGGGAACCTGAATTATTGATTTAAAGATATTTGAAGATCGGGGCGCCTGGGTGGCTCAGTGGGTAAGCCTCTGCCTTCAGCTCAGGTCATGATCTCAGGGTCCTGGGATCGAGCCCCGCATCAGGCCCTCTGCTCAGTGAAAAACCTGCTGTCTCCTCTCTCTCTGCCTGCTTCTCTGTCTACTTGTAATCTCTGTCTGTCAAATAAATAAATAAATAAGTAAATCTTCAAAAAATATATTTGAAGATATGGTAAAACCAACTGATGGAGTCTGAAATGGTGACTCTATTTGATCTTGATTCTAGGAACACTCTATTTTCAGTGACACAGGAAACACGAGAATAGATCAAAGGAGCAAAAAACACAGTCTTTACCACTAAGTAATATGGTTCTGCAATGAATAATGTATGTTAAAAATATAACATAAAATTTAACATCATAACCATTGTTCAGTGTACAGGTCAGCAGTGTTAAGTATATTCACACTGCTGTGAAACAGATCTTCAGAACGTTTTCATTTTGCAAATCTGAAACTCTATAGCCACTAAACAAAACTCCCGTTTTCCTCCTCCCCCTATCCCTGGTAACCACCATTCTACTTTCTGTTTGTATGAATTTAACAACTTTAGAAACATGATTTAAGTGGAATCATATAGTATTTCCTTTTTGTGACTATCTTATTTCACTTAGAATATTGTCCTCGAAGTTCATCCATGCTATCGCATGTGATAGGCTTGCCTTCCTTTTTAAAGGCTGAATAATAGTCCACTCTTTACACACACACACACACACACACACACACACACACACACACACAATCACATTTTGTTTATTCATTCATCCATATGTGGGTATTTGGGTTGCTTCCATCTCTTATCAGTTGTGAATACTGCTGCTATGAATATGGGTGCACGAATATCTCTTTGAGACCCTGCTTTCAATTCCTGTAGATAAACACCCAGGAATGAAATTGCTGGATCATATAGAAGTTCTCTTTTAAATGTTTTGTCCTGGCTTATTATGAGTGAATACTGGTTTAAAAAAATATTTACAGGGGTACCTGGGTGGCTCAGTGGGTTAAAGCCTCTGCCCTGGGCTCAGGTCATGATTCCAGGGTCCTGGGATTGAGCCCTACATCAGGCTCTCTGCTCCGCAGGGAGCCTGCTTCCCTTCCTCTCACTCTGCCTGCCTCTCTGCCTGCTTGTGATCTCTGTCTATCAAATAAATAAATAAAATCTTTAAAAAAGTATTTACAGCTTTAACCTCACTTTCTTTTTTTCATCTCCTAAATAAAATTCAGTAAGAGCTCTAAATGGAATTACTGCCATTCACCAAAAGTATCCAATCCAGGGCTAATTCCTTGAACCCTATGCAAAATCACCTAACACAAGCCCAAAATCTATAGCTCCTTAAAAAAAAAAGATTTTAGGGGCACCTGGGTGGCTCAGTGGGTTAAGCCTCTGCCTTCGGCTCAGGTCATGATCTCAGGGTCCTGGGATTGAGCCCCACATCAGGCTCTCTGCTCCATGGGGAGCCTGCTTCCCCATCTCTCTCTGCCTGCCTCTCTGCCTACTTGTGATCTCTCCCTGTCAAATAAATAAATAAAATCTTTGTTAGAAAAAAAGATTAAAAAGATTTTATTTATTCATTTGACAGAAAGAGAAAGAGATTCAGTGAGAGAGGGAACTCAAGCAGGGGGAGTGGGAGAGGGAGAAGAAGTAGGCTTCCCACTGAGCAGGGAGTCCAATGCAGGGCTCTATTCTAGGACCCTGAGAACCAGGACCTGAGCCAAAGGCAGAGGCTTAAAGACTGAGCCACCCAGGTGCCCCTCTATAGCTCCTTTTTAAGGTGCTATTCCTAAGGTGACTCATGCTTTCCCAGAATGTGTAGTTTCCCTCATTACCAGTCAATAAACCCAACTTTGTTCTGAATCAGTGTGTCCCTGGTGATTTTTGGATGCAGGGCATTCATAATTTATATGTCATTAAAGGTGAATTTTTTAATGTTGATTTTCAGTAAACAGGTGTACAGACAAAAGGGGGAATTCTTAGCTATGGCTATGGAGTAAAAAATGTCATCAACCTTGACAAAAGTAAAATTTAATCTGACAGAGATCTGAAAGTGCAAGGGAGAAAGAAGGTAAGAGAGAAAAAATAAGAATTATATTCTTCTGTCATACAAATAAATGCAAAGGAACTGTTGTTAGTGGAACAATAAATGTTAGTGGAATAATAAATATAAGGTTTCAGTTTGTGCAGGGAAGTACTGGAAAACAGTGACACAGCCATATGTGAAGAATGGGTGAGAGAAATTTTAAATGTGCTAGGTACTAAACAACAGCAGGAAACTGAGGAAATTTTTAAAAGTTTATGAAAAAGTTACAAACACATTCTTTAATAATATAGAAATGAATATAAAAAGAACTAGAAATAAAAGGTTTAAAAGTACTTTCAATGGGATAAAATGAAAAACAAATAATACCAAGCATTGGCAAAAATGTGGAGGAATTGGTACATCCAGACTGTACTGACAGCAGTGTAAACTGGTAGAATCAGTTTGGAAAACTATTTGGAAGTATCTACTAAACGTGACCATGTACTTTGTAAATAAGCAGGAATTTCACTCCTGAGTATATACCAACAGAAAGGCATATACATGTTGGCCAAAGGACATGTATGAGAATATTCAAAGCATTATTATCCAAACAGTCAAATGTTGCACCAACCCAAATATCCATCTACAGAAGGATGGACAATAAATTGTGGAATATTCACATAATGGAATACTATAGAGAAATGAGAATAAAAAACTAAAATTAAAAGCAGTATCATAGACAAACATAATAAACATAATGTTCAGTGAAAGCAGACAGACACACAAACGGTTCATACTCTACTATTCCATTGATATAAATTCAAAATAGGCAAAAACTAAAACATACTTTTGGCAGTCAGCATATTTGTTATACTTGGGCTGGTAGTGACTTTAAGAGGTGATTTGTGTGACACCTGAAATGCCAGCAATGTTTCATTTCTTCATCAAGATACTAGTACCAAGTATGCTCACTTTCTGAAAACACACTGAGCTGATGTTAGGGTTTGTTCCCTTTTCTGTATGTATAATTCAATAAAAAATGTTTTTTTTTTTTTAAGTTTGCCAGTGTGGATCAGAGCTCTGAAAGAAAAGTAGAAGATTGTTGCCTTTAAAAAAAAAACATTTACTTACTTATTGGAGAGAGAGAGAGAGCAGGTGGGTGGGAAGGGCAGAGAGAGAGAGAATTTCAGGTTGACTCCCTGTTGAGCCCAGAGCCCCACACAGGAGGATTCCTACCCAGAGATCAAGACCTGAGCCAAAATCAAGAGTCTGAATTCTTAACCATGGGAGCTACACAGGTGCCCAGGATATTGTTGCCTTTTGTCAGGTGTTAGAAAACCTGACACATTACACATTCTAACACATTACATTTGTTATCATCTGCATTTATTCCTTTGAAAACAAAATAAAATTATGCAAAAACTTTTATTTTTGCTATTTAGCATCAAAAGCACTGGGAGTGTGATGAAACAATGGATAGAATACAGAGAAAAACAATATTTGATTTCGTTAAAATAGTGCACCCTGACAAATACCATAAGGAGCAAAAATCTGAGAGAAAAGCATGCATAGATTTCAGGTGGCACTGTGTAAATAAATGCAATGACATGGAATTCAGCTTTTCAAAAACAGACAAGATAAAGTTCAAAGAATAAATGCACTACAAAAGGGAAATCATACCTGAAGGAGGGGTTTTTCTCCATGACGTGCTCAAACTCGGCCATTGGGGACATTAGAGATAAATGACAAAACACAAGGCATTATGATCACATCCCTAACTGAATCCAAAGCTATTCCGGAAGGTGGCGTTTCCCTCTATTTCTTCCCCAGCGCCATTCGATGTAAATTTGGGAATAATTGGCTTCAAGAACTTGAAGTCGCCGGTCTCAGCTCCTCCTCTCAGACACACCTCATACTGGTAGCTGTGGGACAGGGTCCCCGCGCCG
>NC_081568.1:77887148-77893385 GCF_022355385.1 Mustela nigripes | reverse complement strand
TTTCAGCCTGGGGGTCCCCAGGTCGGTGACGGTGATGGTGATGTTGTATTCGGCCTGGATCTCTCTGTCCAGTGGTCTCTCCGTAACTAGTGTGTAGAAGTTCTTGAACGTAGGTTTCAGGAGAAAGGGGAGATTGTTCTGGATGGAGCAAACCACCCTACCGTTGTCCCCCGAGTCTGGATCAGAAACACTGAAAACAGCCACTATGGTCTCTGGTGAGTTTTCTGGGGTAGAGCTTGAGAGCGTCGACATGGTAAGTTCAGGGGCATTGTCATTCATATCCACAACCTCTATAGCTACAGTACACTTTCCTGAAAGCCCCCCGCCATCTGTGCCTGCAATTTCCACAGTATAGTATCGAGTTGCCTCGAAATCCAATGCCTTTTTCAAACGAATTTCTCCTGTAATTTCATCTATTACAAATGGTTGAGTAACTTCATCGCCTTGGAAGAGAGTGTAGACTACATTCCCATATGTTCCTGCATCTAAATCTTGGGCAGAGACAGCGACAACCAAGGAGTTTAGGGGGCTGTTTTCGGGGACCTGTACCTCATAGAGCGATTGTAAAAACTGAGGGGCATTATCATTGATGTCCACGACTTCAATACGGACTGCAGTGGTCCCGGACCTGGGCGGAGTCCCACCATCCAGCGCTGTGAGAGTTAAACTGAGCTCAGACTGCTCCTCCCGATCCAGGGATTTGTCCAGCACGAGCTCTGGGTATTTTCGGCCATCTCCGCGATTACGAGTGACAACGTGAAAATGGGAGTTGGGGCTGATTGTGTAGTTCTGCACAGTGTTGATACCTATGTCCAAGTCCTGAGCTATTTTCAAAGGAAATATGGTCCCTGGTTGAACACTTTCCGGGATTTTTAGGAGCATTTCCTTGTCTAGGAATTCTGGGGAATGGTCATTTATATCTGTAAGCTGCAGCTCAGCCTGAAAAAACTGCACTGGGTTTTCCAGTAATAACTGGAAATAGAGTATACACGGATCTGTCACCCCACACAGCACCTCCCGGTCTAGTTTTTCATACAGCAGCAAATTCCCGGTTTCTATATCCAGCTGCAAGACCTGTTTGTTTCCTTTGTAATGGATTCGCGCACCCCGAGTAGCTAGCTCCCCAACCCTGAGCCCCAGGTCTTTTGCCAAGTTGGCCACAAAGGAGCCACTTTCTGTTTCTTCTGGCATGGAATACCTAACTGCATCAGAACCAGACTCCCACAAAAGCAACAATATAGCAAGAAAGATAACTTGCCTTTTCTGTGGCGTTTTTGCTAGCGCAATCTCCATTGTTCAGATCCAATTCAAGAAGGTGCAGTTTCTTCAGCTCTGTATACAGTCAACCCAGATGATTTGGTTGAATAATCTCGATTTATTTACTTCTGACTTGCCCTAGAATAATGTCCTCTCTGAAAATATCTGCCCCTAGATCTTACTAAAATGCTTCCTTCTTTTAGGAAGCACTCATTGTTCTGATTCCCAGCTTAATGGCGTCCGGGATATCCACAGAGCCTTTCATTCATAGCGCTAGCCTGCAGCGCCACCAGGCGTCCTTATTTACTATAGCTATAGTATTTGCCATTTCATTCCAAATTATAACTGGTATACTATCAAAGCCCTTTTAAGTCCTTTTAAGTGCGCCAAATGGTATCTCCAGTTCTCAGGTATTGGAAATTTTTTAAAAGATTTATTCATTTATTTCACACACACACACACACACACACACACACACACACACACACCACAAAGTAGGCAGAGAGGCAGAAAGAGAGAGGGGGAAGCAGGCTCCGCGTGGAGCAGAGAGCCTGATACGGCCCGGATCCTAGGACCGGGAGATCATGACTGGAGCCGAAGGAAGAGGCTAAACCCACTGAGCCACCCAGGTGCCTCAGGTATTGGAAATTCTAAAGAAACATTTGTTAACACTCAGTGCAATAGTACTTTTCAGAATAAACTAAATGACATATTAGTGTTCTTCATAAAATACATTTTAAGAAACTTTCTCTTGCTGTGTTTCTTATTTGATTACATTCAAGAAATAAGTGATAACTGATGTTTAGAAAAGTACAATTTTACAGAAGTTGTTTTTATTTTGAAATATATCAGAAAGGGTACAAGTGATAAGTGTACAACTCAATACATTTTTCAGGAAGTGAACACACTCCTATAAGTAGAAACTAAACTAAAACTAAAATGTTACCAAACCCCTAGAAGCTCCTTTTTCTCTTTGCTTGGTCATTACTCTCTCCCCTAAAGGTGAGCACGCTTCTATTATCATAGATTTCCCCCCTTTTTTGAACTTTTATACAAATACTTATGTAGTATTTCTCTTTTATTTTTGGCTTCTTTTACTCAGCATTATATTTTAAAAATCCATCTGTTATATATTGTCCTAATTTCTCAGTGCTCTATATTTTTCTATTGTTTGGACTACTATTCACCTGCTTTCCAGCTGATGCACATTGGGGTTTTCCAGTTTGGGGATATTTTGGTTAGTGCTGCTACCAACATTCTTGTACATGTCTTTTTGTGTCTATGTGAGCATTTATGTTGACTATATTCCCAGAAGGTAGACTTCTGTGTGTGAAGATGTGCACATATATTTAGCTTTAATAGATTTTGCAAAAAGTTTACAAATGTGGTTTTACTGAAACCAGCAAAAAATGACAGTTCTAGTTGCTCCATGTCCTTGTCAACATTTAATACTGTCTTTTAATTTTAACCACTCTGATGAGTGTGTAATGGTACCATACTGTAACTTTAATTAGCATCTCCCTGATTAGTCAACTTGAGCACTTTTTTCACATGTTTAATGGCCATTAAGGTACATTCTTGTGAAGTACTTGTCTTTTGTCTCTTTCTATTTATGGCATTTGCCTTTTTTCTTATCAATCATTAGAAGTTCCTTATATATTCTGAGTGTAAGTACTTTTTCAGAAGTATGTATTGCAAATATCTTGTCCCATTCTATGGTTTGTTTTTCAGCTCCTTGTGCTATCTTTGATGAACAAAACTTCTATTAGTCTAATTTAACAATATTTTTCATTTATGGTTAGGACTTGTGTTCCCTTTAAACTTTTGCATATATCCCAAGATCATGAAAATATTCTTGTATATTTTTTAAAATCAACTGCTTTATTTTTCACATTTAGAGAAATAATCTTCCTGAATTTGATTTTTTTCATATAAATGAGATTAGGGTTACATATTTTTTTCAGAAAAATAGCCAAATGGCTTTGCACTATCTATTGAAAAGAAGATCTATTCCCTACTGTCTCTGAAGTGTCATTTTGTTATAAATCAGGTGACCATAGGTCTGTTCAAGACTCTTTCCATTTTTCTCTTCATTTGTCCTGCAATACCATATTATCTTAATAACTGTATCTTTATAATAAGGTTATTATCTGAAAGGTAAATCTTCCACTTTACGAATACTCCACATCTGTGATCCTCTCCAGCCAGAAGTTCTTTGAAACAATGTCGGCCTTGGATGGGGGACGGAGGATGGGGTCATCTGGCTCACACATCCTGCGAATGGCCCCACAGTGTAGGTTTTAAACTGGCTGTTGAACCTGCCAGTCACCTTCTCAACCTGGCCTCATCCATCTGCGTAAACACGTGGTCCTTGGCACCCATGATGCAGTTGCTGGCGGAGCATTTCCACCGTACACACAGGTCCACAAACTTGCCGGCGTCGTTCTGCACGTTGAGAGCAGGCCAGTTGCCACCGCCAGGGGAATGAGCACAGAAAGAAGTCCTCCACTTTTTCTTCAGGTTGGTTTTGGTTCTTATTGTCCCTTTGTATTTCTATATAAACTTTAGATTTGGCTTGTCAATTTTCACAAAGAAATCTTCAGAAATTTTGCTTAGGATTTTATGCCATCTATAGATTGCTTAAGGAGAATTGACATATTACCAACATGAGTCTTCCAATTATTGAAAATTATATATCCCTCTACTTTAGATCTTTAACTTTTCTCAATGTTTTATAGCTTTTCAGTATATAAGTCTTTCGTTGTTAGATTTGTTTCTAGATATTTGGTATTTTTAAGCTATTGTAAATGATACTCAAAATCTTAAATTTTATGATCTTTTGTTATCAGAAATACAACTTATATTTGTATGCTACCTTATATCCAGAGGAATTGCCAACTTAATTTATTAATCCTAATCATCAATAGATTCTTTGTGACTTTTTATATATACAATCATGTCATTCCAAAAAAAGACATTCTGAATATTTCTCCCCTTTCAATCATTGTGCCTTTTATTATTTCTTGCCTCATTCCACTGGTAAGGACCTATGGTATAATACTGAAGTGAAATAGTAAGGGCGGGCATCCTTGTCTCATTCTTCTTTTTTTAAGATTTTATTTGACAGACAGTGATCACAAGTAGAGAGGCAGGCAGAGGGCGAGGGAGAAGCAGGCTCCCTGCTGAGCAGAGAGCTGGATGTAGGGCTTGATCCCAGGACCCTGAGATCATGATCTGAGCCAAAGGCAGAGGCTTAACCCACTGAGCCACCCAGACGCCCTTCCTTGTCTCATTCTTGATAACTAAGGGAAACTCCAATAATTTACCATTAAAGATAATTTTTCCTCTAGGTTTTAAAGTACAGTGTGAATGCTCCCTTCTATTTTCAGTTTGCTAAATACTTTACCATGAATGTGTGCTGAATTTTATCAAAGGACTTTTTCTGTATTCACTGAGATAATCATATTTTTCTTCATCTGTTCATGTGACTAATTATATTAATTTTCAAATATTAAATTGGATTTGCATCCTTAAAATAACATTTTTCTCATAATTATTTCCCTTTCATATATTTCAGAATTTTATTGCTGATATTTTTAAAAATTTTTTTTAAATTAATTTATTTTCACCATAACAGTATTCATTATTTTTTCACCACACCCAGTGCTCCATGCAATCCGTGCCCTCTATAATACCCACCACCTTGTACCCCAACTTCCCACCCCCCTGCCACTTCAAACCCCTCAGATTTTCAGAGTCCATAGTCTCTCATGATTCATCTTCCCTTCCAATTTACCCCAACCCCCTTCTCCTAACACCCCTTATCCTCCATGATATTTGTTATGCTCCACAAAGAAGTGAAACTATATGATAATTGACTCTCTCTGCTTGACTTATTTGCTGATATTTTGTTTAGAATTTTCCTATCTATATTTATAAATGAGATTGGCCTCTGCTTTTCCTCTCTTATATGTCTTATTCAGGTTTGGATGTCATACCCCTTGAATTTATGCTAGCACCCAAATGCTCTGAGGAACATTTCCAGAATCCTCTGAAAGAGTCTACAAAAACTCGTGCTAGTTTTTCCATAAGTATTTTGGAAGAATTCACTAATGTGAATTGGAGTGTCAAGGTTTCCTTAATAACAAGTTTAATTTACTTAATGGATATGCCTAATCAGTTTTTATATTTCATCTTTTTTCATTTTTAGTATATTGTTTTTTCAAAGATGCTTTCCATTTTATATAAATTGTCAAATTTATTGGCATAAAGTTATTCATAATATCCCTTTTTATTTTTTTAATGTCTGTGGGACTGGTAGTGATGTTCCTTTTTCATTCCTGATATTGGTAGTTAGTATTTTTTCCCTTCTCGATTAGTTTTACCCAGAGGTCTTGAAATTTATTTATTTATTTATTTATTTATTTATTTTTGAGAGAGAGGGAGGAGGAGAGAGCGAAGGGGCAGAGGGAGAAAGAGAGAAAGAATCTGAAGCAGACTTGAGGCTGAGCACAATGATCCCAAGATCATGACTTGAGCTAAAACCAAGAGTTCGACTTAACCGACTGAGCCACCCAGGTGCTCTGTAACCGTTTTTAATTGTGTTAATCAGTATAAAGAGTCAACTTTCAAGTTTATTGATTTTGTTTTATTTGTCATCTATTTATGTTTATAAATGCTCTCTTCCTCCTTTATTTGTATTTGATTTGTTCTTTTTCTAGCTTCTTCAGAGGAAATCTTGGATTAGTGATTTTTAACCTTTCTTTTCTAACTTGTGCATTTAAAGGTTTTAAATTTCTAAATCCTCTTCTGATGTAGCAAATCTTTATTTTTACCTAGTTCAAAATATATGGAAATGTTTGCTATGATATCTTCTTTGACCCATGGATTATATTATCTACTTTTTTTTAAATTTTATTTATTTATTTGACAGAGAGAAATCACAAGTAGATGGAGAGGCAGGCAGAGAGAGAGAGAGAG
>NC_081568.1:77872354-77884148 GCF_022355385.1 Mustela nigripes | reverse complement strand
TTTCAGCCTGGGGGTCCCCAGGTCGGTGACGGTGATGGTGATGTTGTATTCGGCCCGGCTCTCTCTGTCGAGGGGACTCTCTGTTACAAGGGTGTAGAAATTCTTGAAAGTCGGTTTCAGAAGGAACGGCAGATCCTCTGGAATAGAGCAAATCATCTTCCCATTGTCTCCAGAGTCTCGATCCCGAATTCGGAAGACAGAGACTACAGTCTCAGGCGCATTTTCTGGGACGGAGTTGGTGAGTGAAGTTATGGTAAGTTCAGGGGCGTTGTCGTTCACATCCACCACGTCTATGACTACAGAGCCTTTTCCAGAAAGGCCTCCTCCGTCTATAGCCTCAATTTCCACGTGGTAAGATTTAATTTGTTCAAAATCCAGTTTCTTTGTCAATCGGATTTCTCCTGTGACTTCATTTATTGAGAAAGTTTGTTTAATTTCATCTGATGCTTGGAACAAGCTATATGAAACACTTCCGAAGTTTCCAGCATCTATATCTCTAGCTGAGACACTAAGTACTGGGGAGCCTAGGGGGCTGTTTTCCAAGACCTGCACCTTATATGGGGTGTGAACAAACTCTGGAGCATTGTCATTGACATCTATGATCACAATTCGCACTGTCATGGTGCCAGACTTAGGCGGAGACCCACCATCCAGTGCCATGAGGGTTAAGCTGAACTCAGACTGCTCCTCGCGATCCAGTGCTTTGTCCTGCACCAAATCTGGGTATTTCTTCCCCTCACTATGATTTCGAGTTAGTACATGAAAATGAGAATTGGGGCTGAGAGTGTATTTTTGAAGACTATTGCTGCCCACATCCAAATCCTGAGCTGGTTTCAAGGGAAACAGAGTACCTGGCTGGCTGTTTTCAAGTATTTTCAAGAGCATTTCCCTAGTCGGGAACACTGGGGAGTGGTCATTTACGTCCTGGATTGATAACTCTCCTTCAAAAAACTGAACCGGCGTTTCTAGGAACACTTGGAAATGCAGTACACACGGTTCAACAGGGCCACATAGCTCTTCCCGGTCTAGTTTCTCCCTCAAAAGCAAATCTCCAGTCTGACGATCCAGCTGCAAGCGCTGCTTGTCATCATCAGACACCACCCGGGCCGACCGGGCAGCCAGTTCCCCAATTCCCAGGCCCAGATCCTTGGTCAGATGGGCTACAAAGGAGCCACTCTCTGTTTCTTCCATCACAGAATAACGCATAGGCTCAGCGCCAGCCTGAAACAATAACACCATCAAAATAAAGGCCATCACTTGCCTGTTTGGTTGAATTCTCTCTAGCGTCTCCATGTTGGAGACCCGGTGCTTACATCCAATCCCTCCTAGGAACCACGAAGACTGGAGATACTAAATTCTGACTTCTTGTTTGGTGGAGGCCGCACAAAGTTGCCTTTAATCTTAAATTCATTTAGTATATTGCATCCCAAACTCGCTGGTAACCCAGCACGGCTGGCAAAGCCTCTCGCGTGTATTTTTTATTCCTTTTTGTAACAAAGGAACACGGGAGCTTTTTAGGGCTCTTTATTCACAATCTTAGCCTGCAGCGCCACCCTGCGTCTTGATTGAGGAATTAATATTCTCTAGTCAAAGCTTATTTTGGAAGTGTCCAAATGCAAGTTATTTTTTAAAGTGTATAGAACTTTACAAACTTTTTTTCCCATTAAATTGCATAATTTGTAAGGTTACATATTATATTGAATGAGCTAGAGTATTTGTGAGCACAAAACAAGAGGATACCCTGGTCTCCCCACACTCTAATCAGTGAACTTCAAAGAACTCTACTCCCCCTTTATGTAATCTAACCAGGGGAGATAAATTCTTATAAAATTATAATTCATAATAGTTAATCCTTGATTATTTCCAAGAATGTGGGGAATTTATGATCATGCAAAAGTTTGTTAGGGTGTATGGTGTCACGTGGTCTTAGGGAGACCTTATTTTTCAAAGGAAAGTTTCTATGTCCCTATGCTGCTGTAAAAATGGTATAGGTGAAGAGGCATCTTGCTTTGTTGAGTCCTTTCACAGTGTGAACCCACATTAAATTTAAAAGGAAATCAAACAGTAATAGAGTCAGAATCTTAGGCCTGGATAAGAAATGAAAGGGGTTTTACAGATAAGGAAACTGAAGCTCAGAGGGTGACAGGACTTCATTACTTGACTATTATCAGAATAATATAGAGACAAAATCAAGTGAGTAAAAAAAAGTAAAAAAAAATTGTTATGGTAAAGGATTTAAGCTTAAACCTATTTAGCTAGATAGATATCTCTATTCTATAATTAATTTACTTCTTACTACATTCCTCCTTTGTATCCCAAATACCATATTCTTCCACCAGCTGATTTGGGCCAAATTAAGAAGCCCTGATTTAAAGCATTTTAATCTTTGAGCAAGGGGTGCTCATATAGAGGAGAGACTTATTTATAAAAAGAATTCCAGCACAGTGTGCTGCTCTTGTGAGTTCCCTGATATAGTAAGTTAACTGAGATACACTTAAGCAGTTTATTGGTTACAATTAGTATACAGAGTGGAGTACCATTTATCTTGGCATGTACGGGGTTTTCCCTCCATAAATATCTTGCCATTTTATTTAATTACTTAATTAACTCAATAAATTAGAATTCATGTTGAATGAATTATTTTAAAAGCATGTTAATACTTAAGTTCTGAGAGTGACAGAAAGGATTAGAAAAAATTCTTGAAAGGAGCTTAGATTATGGTACTCATTCAAAAATGTCAAATGAATAAATAAATTAATCCATTCTAATGATCATGTTTCCATTTCTATAATAAGATTATTCCCAGATCATATTTTCAGGCATAAACATGTCTGAAAATAGACAAAGAATTCTCAGAGAGTATGACATGTGCCAAGTACTATGCAATTAAATTTACTTTGATTCTAGTTCTAGCAATGGCAATAGTAACACTAATACACTTTAGAATTCTTTTAATTTAAGGCAAATCAGAGGAGAATATGATATATATGACTAGTAAATGAAAATTTAAAATTATAAAAGAAAAAGGCAAAAATATTATTTTAGATATAAATGGAAAACAAATATCCTGGACAAAACAAGGAGCAACTGTTTACAATATAATAACCAAGCTCTAGTTAGATTCAAGTTAAAGTGTTCAGAACAAAACTCAAGCTATATTTTGTTTACTTATTCCTGTATGTTGACATTGAAATAGTGTTGCATATCAGCTCTTTTCAGTTCTTTGTCAATCCAAAGCAAATGAAATTTAGATAATATTAACACATAGTGCAACTACATGCTAATTATTTTAAGCATTTACACATATTAATTCATTTTATCCCTCAACAATCCTACATGGTGGACACTCTTATTAGCCACATTTTATAGATGAAGAAATTGAGGCATAGAGAGTTTAAATCACCAGCCCATAATCACTCACCATATGAAATGGCAGAGCTATGATTCACACTGTTACAGTTTGGCTCCAGAATCTATTCTCTTATCCACATAAGTGGAACTGGGGAAGTGATAATTTTTTAGATAATTTAGATAATTTTTATGAGACCAGTGCTCTAACCCCTGAGCTACAGAGCCAATAATTTAGATAATTTTTAGATAATTTAGATTTTTTAAGATAATTTAGATCCAAACTTCAGCCTTGTCTTGGTTCCAGAGATATCATAGGTGATGTATTTGTGTTCAAGTTTGCAATTAATATAAGAATCTTTAAAATGGTCTGTTTTCCTTTAGCAATAGATGCCAGCAAAAAAAGGTGCTTACAAAACTTAGAAAATAGAAGGGAAAATAGTAGTGTTTTGTTGAGATCATTAATTGGCAAAAAAAAAAAAAAAAGAGTGACATATGCTATGAATTCCCTGTAGTCTTGATTATTGGAGAAAAAGATATCTATGTATTAGATCTTTTGAAATGTTATTAGGGTATAAAGTTAAAAGCAAGAAAGACAACCTAAGAGGGAAGTCTTACCTCATGAATTATTCCCCCTCCAAAACTGCTAAACTTAGAAAAAAATCTATTATGTTTTATCTGCATGGAGGAGGAGTTAATGATATCAAGGATAATCACCTGAAAAACCAGCCTATTCCAGTCAGGAGAGTTGCATTATTCATTCTGAAGGATTCATATTACAACAATTTACACAATTTTCACCAGAGCTGAAACACGACATTTAAAATGTTCTTTCCATGTTGAATATACAAAAAGAAAGAAGAAGTTTTGATTCCTCCCTGGTAGAGTACAGAACTTTAAATTTCCTTGAAGAAAAGATAAAAATCATTTTAAAGGAATTTGAATACAAGTAGGCCGAAAGTTCAAAATACAAAATCCATACTCTGAAGTTTGGAATACTCTCACTTGTTTAGAAAAAAGTGAGGGAATCTTTTTTTAAAACTTCATGATGACTTGAGAGCTGTTTTGTTCTTAACGTGAAAGAGGAGAGTAGAAGGAATTAAACATTAATTGTTGAGAGAGATTAATTGGTAAAATAGGAATTAGATTTTTTTTTAAGATTTTATTTATTTATTTGACAGAGAGAGATCACAAGTAGTCAGAGAGGCAGGCAGAGAGAGAGAGAGAGGGAAGCAGGCTCCCTGCTGAGCATAGAGCCCGATGCGGGACTCGATCGCAAGACCCCGAGATCATGACCTGAGCCGAAGGCAGCAGCTTAACCCACTGAGCTACCCAGGCGCCCCAATAGGAATTAGATTTTAACTAGTATTTTTAGTTCCTTGAATCACACTTCAGTAGTATTATCTCAAAATATTAAGCTAACACTAATAATTGGTTACTATTATGGTTTATGGATTTTGTTAGAAATTCTTACACATTTTGAGATCTTCTACTGTCGGGAGCCAGTACAGGAGGCCTACTATAAGAGCTGTAAGGGGCTGAATATGATTGGCTGTTCATTTAGGTCCACTCACGCGGGAGGTGCATGAGCACTGCGGTGATTGGCTAGGCAGGCTAAGCTGCCGGTGTATATATGCTTGAATGTACTTGTAGAGCGGGCCCGCTGGGAGCCAGGCCTCGCCCCGCCGGCCGGAGGGGGCCGCAGCCGGGACCATGGCGGCGGGCGCCGAGGGGCGGCGCGCGGCCGGCGGCGGCGGCGGCGGCGGTGGCGGCACCCGAGCGGGGCGGCGGGAGCTGCGTGCTGTGCTGCGCCAGAGGGGGAAGAAGATAAAAAGAAGCCATTAAAGAAGTTTGCCTCCACGCGTGTCTCCGTGTCGTTCTTGATGGCGAGAGCGACATTCTACTAGATAGATAAATTAGGTACTTCAGGCTGGCCATTTGAGTGAAATAACTATAAAGCAAACAATACTGCTCACTAGTAAAAGCAAACAAAAATTTAATATCAGTTAAAATTCCAAACTAAACCTTGAAGATATTTTTAAAAATCACATTTACTGGGGCACATGGGTGGCTCAGTTGGTAAGCATCCAACTCTTGATTTTGGCTCCTGTCCTGATCTCAGGGTCCGAGATTGAGCCCAGCACTGGGCTCCATGCTGAGTGTGCAGCCTGCTTAAGATTCTCTCCACCCCCTTCTTCTCTCCCTCTGCCCTTCCCCCATCACAGTCACATGCTCATGCTCTCTCTCAAATAAATAAATAAGCAAATAAAATCACATTTATTTTTATTTTTTTAAAAGATTTTATTTATTTATTTGTCATAGAGAGAGAAGCGAGAGCAAGCACAGGCAGACAGAGTGGCAGGCAGAGGCAGAGGGAGAAGCAGGCTCCCTGCCAAGCAAGGAGCCCTATGCGGGAATCGATTCCAGGACGCTGGGATCATGACCTGAGCCAAAGGCAGCCGCTCAACCAACTGAGCCACCCAGGCGTCCCTAAAATCACATTTATTGAAATGTAATTTTTGAAAGGAGATAATCTGAATAATGAGAATTTGGCTTGAGAAATTTATGATGGAATCTAAGATAATTTCTGTTAATTCCTTTTAGTGTGTACTAAATAAAAATAGTATTTGTATGTTTAATGTATCAAATTGTTCAAAATCTAATGTCTAACTTATAATACATCTTTCAACTCAGGAAGTATGAGTCTTCTAACTCTATAGTCCTTTTTCAAGATTGTTTTTGCTCTTCAGAGTCCCTTGCATTTCCATATGAATTTTAAGGTCAATTTACCAATTTCTGTAAAACAACAACAACAACGCAAAAAGCCTGCTGGGATTCTGATAAGGATTGCATTGAACCAGTAGACCAATTTGGGAGGCATCACCATCTTAGCAATAGTGAGTCTTCCAATCCATGAACACTTCCCATTTACTTAGGTCTTCTTTATTTTTTTTCAGTGCTGTTTTGTTGTGCTAAGTGTAAAGTCTTGCACTTATTTTGTTAATTGTTTTCCTAAGCATTTTATTATTTTTGATGCTATAATAAATGGAATTGTTTTCATTTCAATTTTGCATTTGCCAATGCTAATGTATAGAAATATAATTGATTTGTGAAGATTATTTATTTATTTAGAGAGAGTGTGCATAAGCAGGGATAGGGGTGGGAGAGGGGTGGAGGGAGAGAAAGAGAGGAAGCAAGAGTCTCCACTGAGCCAGGAGCCCTATGTGGGCTGTATCCCAGGACCCTGAGATCACCACCTGAGCTGAAATCAAGAGTTGGATGTCAACCAACTGAGACACCCAGGCACCCTCCTTAGGATTTTCTTTATGTAAGATGTTGTCATCCACAAATATACTTTAACTTCTTCATTTCCAATTTGAATTATTTTCTTTTTCTCATCTAATTGCCCTGGCTACATTTTTAGTACAATATTAAATAAAGCAGTGAGGAGACATCCTTGGTTGTTTTTCATCTTAGGGACAAAGTCTTTCACCATTCAATATGAAGTTAGCTGTGGGTTTTTATAGTTATCTTTATCAGGCTGAGGATATTCCTTATTCTTCCTAGTTTATTGAGTGTTCTTATCATGAAAAGGTATTGGGATTTGTAAAGTGCTTTTTCTGTGGAAATTGAGATGGTAATAGGGTGTATTGCTCTAAACCAACCTTTAATTTCTGGGATGAATTCTACCTGGTCATGGTATAATCTTTTTTAAAAAATTTTATTTATTTGATTGAGAGATACAGGGAGATAGCACAAGCTGAGGGAACAGCAGGCAGTGAAAGAAGCAGGCACCCCGCTGAGCAGGGACCCTGGGATCATAACCTTAGCCAAAGGCAGATGCTTAACCAACTGAGTCACCCAGGTGTCCCTGTATAATCCTTTTTATATGCTGCTGGAGTTAGTTTGCTAATATTTTGTTGAGAATTTTTGCATCTGTATTCATAAGGGATATGTTATTTAGTTTTCTTTTCTTATATTATCTTTATCTGGTTCTAGCATCATGACAATATGGGCCCCACAGAATGAACTGGGAAATGGTCCCTGCTCCTCTTTTTATAATTGGATTTGTGAAGGACTGGTATTAATTTTTTTAAGACTTTATTTATTCATTTGACAGAGAGACACAGTGAGAGAGGGAACACAAGCAGGGCGAGTGAGAGAAGGAGAAGCAGGCTTCCCACCAAGCATGGAGCCCAATGCAGGGCTGGATCTCAGAACCCTGGGATCATGCCTTGAACTGAAGGCAGATGCTTAATGACTGAGCCACCCAGGAGTCTGTGGTGTTAATTTTTTTAAAAAAGATTTTATTTATTTGACACAGCGAGATAGAGAGAGAGAGAGAGATCCCAAGCAAGCAAAGAGGCAGGCAGAGAGAAAGGGGAAGCAGACTCCCTGCTGAGCAGAGAGCTCAGTGCAAAGCAGGGCTCAATCCCAGGACCCTGAGATCAGGACCTGAGCCGAAGGCAGAGGATTAACCCACTGAGGCACCCAGGCGCCCCTTAAACTTCAGTAGAATTCCAGTTCTGGGCCTTTAAAAGTTTTTAAAAAGTTTTCTTGGAAAGTTTTTGATTACTGATTAAATCTTGAATAAGATAAGACATTTATCATGAAAAAATCCATTTGCCCAAAGATTTAAAAAATTTAGGCAATTAAAATGACAATATTTAGACAACACAATTTTGATTTTTTTAAATAATAAACCATCAATTGTTTTAGAAGTTGAGTTTCTCATCAAAGCTCTTTCTCATAGATAATCCTTGTTAGCTGGAGATAACTGACTTCAGCAATCTGAACCCAATAGTCTCTGACATTCCAGTCAGAAACCTCTCACATTAATAGTTCTGTAATGAAGTCCAAATGATGTTGATATCCCCCAAATGCTAAAAAAAAAAATGGCAGTCCACTGAGGGGTTCCTGTTCATCCTCCATATCACTGAGCAAGAGCAGAACATTGAAAGAAGAAGATGGCTGAGTCAACTCAGTGATTAAGAGAACAGAGAAACTGTCAGCTGAGAAGACATCTGTGGAAGTTCAGTGAATGACAGGTTAACCTGGGATAGGTCCTAGACCATGTCAAACAGAGGTGACATCTAGTCTTTAATAACAGCAATGGTTTGTGCCTCGTTGTGCCTATGACTTTGAAGCTTAGATATGTTTCAGTGCTCCATACTTCAAAGCTGTGGGCCCACATGCTAAACATCAAGTACCATGAAGCTTTGGATCATTGACAAAATAGTCCTGTAACTCAGATTGCCATCCAGGTTACCACCTTGTTCTGTGTGGCACCAGCTCAGTGCATAATACAAGATAGCTTTGCAGCAAATCTTCTTGGTCATCCAGTACTACCATGTGCAACACTGTCATATCTATTAATCAAGACCTTAATTTTTTTCCTGTAGGTAATCCCCATGTATCAATTACTTCAGTTACAACTCAATATTCCTCAGAACCAGCTTGTTTACTCTGCAGATTAGAAAGTAAAAAATGTCTCCATTAGCTCCCCTGTCTATAGCCTCAGCCATTAACAGGACAAACAAGAGGCAGAGGGTGACCTTCTCTATGAATTTGCCTCATGGAGCAAATGCAGAGCAGGACCGTCTGAGGAAGACTGGGACACTGATCAAACGCATCATTAGATGTTGGTCTCAAACTTCTACTTGTGTGTGACAGAGCGGAGCTAAGCTTAATTAAGGCTTAGACTTGTAGAGCCTGGGGCTGAACCCCACCCTGAAATTCCTTCTTCCGCTCTTCCACAAGACTACCAAAACCAGTACTGGTATGAGGGAAACCTCCAAAGAGGATGAGTTGTCAATAAAATATCACCAAGCAAATGAGGATGACTAACAGGATGAAAAATGGACTCAACAGATAAAAGAATGTATACATAAGAAATAGAGATTCAGAACAATATGGAAAGAACTTGAGTAAATGACATTTAATTTCCTCAAACAAAAAAGAAGGAGATAACAATTGTGAATAAAAAAACAAGTTGTTGGGCGCCTGGGTGGCTCAGCGACTGCCTTTGGCTCAGGTCATGATCCAGGAGTCCCTGTATTGAGTCCTGAATTGGGCTCCCAGCTCCATGGGGAGTCTGCTTCTCCCTCTGACCTTCTCCCCTCTCTCTCTCAAATAAATAAATAAAATATTTAAAAAAAATTAAAAAAAACACAAGTTGTTGTGAAAGCTGACCAAATATGAGTTAAAAAAAAATAACCTAAAGTTACTGAAACAAACAAACAAAATCAATATATTGTGTAGATCTCAGGTTGGGACCTAGCAAGTACCAGAACGTCAAGAATAAAGAAAAAAAATCTAAAGCAGAGTAAAGAAGGGTCATCGGGCTGACTCAGTTGGTACTTGGGTTCCGAGTTAGAGCCTCATGCTGGGCATAGAAATTACTTTTTAAAAAATAGAGTAAAGAAGTTTACAGATAAAAAAAGAATGACAATTACACTGATTTTATACTTTTTTTTATCCACAGTGTTGAATACTAGAAGAACAGAAGGAAAATGAGTTTAAATTAAAAAATCTATGTTCGGGGCACCTGGGTGGCTCAGTGGGTTAAGCCGCTGCCTTAGGCTCAGGTCATGATCTCAGGATCCTGGGATGGAGTCCCACATTGGGCTCTCTGCTCAGCAGGGAGCCTGCTTCCTCCTCTCTCTCTCTCTCTCTCTGCCTGCCTCTCTGCCTACTTGTGATCTCTCTCTGTCAAATAAATTTTAAAAAAATCTTTAAAAAAAAAATCTATGTTCAACCAAACTATTGGTTTAGAATATCAGCATTAGACATAAAAGTAATTCAGAATTACAACTAACAGATCTCTAGCTTTAAAATATATAGGAAACTACTCTGAAAAGCAAGTATAAATAGATAATAAAACTAGTGGGATATACAAAAACTTTGACATTTTTAAAGTCCTCATTTATAAGGAGGGGCACCTGGGTGGCTCAGTGGGTTAAGGGCTCTGCTTTTGGCTCAGGTCATGATCCCAGGATCCTGGGATCGAACCCACATCGGGCTATCTGCTCAGCAGGGAGCCTGCCTCCCTTCCTCTCTCTCTGCCTGCCTCTCTGCCTACCTGTGATCTCTATCAAATAAATAAATAAAATCTTAAAAGAAATAAAGTCCTCATTTATAAGGAAAGCCATATTTAAGGACTAAGAAAGATTTATAAAAGGTATGCTAACTTACTTCACTAGTTTTAACCACTGGTAATTGAGTAATTGACATTCACAATCTACTTTTTTTTAAAAAAGTGCTTTCCTGAAAAATTTTAAAAATGATGCTTAGGCTGGGACTCCTCGGTGGCTCAACCTGTTGAGCCCAGGACTTGGTTTCCCCTCAAGTTATGATCTCAGGGTCCTGAGATGGAGCCCCACCTCCTGCTCCCTGCTAAGCCGGAGTTTGCTTGAGATTCTCTTTCTCTCTCTTTCCTTCTGCCCCTCTCCCACTCTCTCGCTCTCAAATAAATAAAGAAATAAAATCTTTAAAATATGACCTTTGGGCTGATAACATTTATATCTCAGAATTTATAAACTAAATTGTCATCACATCAGATGCTTCACTAAAAGTTTTCATGCAAAATGGAAAGGCAAATCTGTTGTTCAAAATGCTCTAAACTTAAATTTTTTTCGTCAGTCATCATGAAAATACTCTAGGCAATTCCAAGAGTAATTTGACTTATAGCTTATATTTTGTGTGCATTATTGTCAGTGTAAATGCATATAATTTTGAAATATTAATTGACAATGTCAAAACAGACAGTGAACTAAATATATTACTTTCACTTGACTACTATGTCCTTAAAAGCATACTGTACCTTAAAGAAGGTACATCTTAAGGAAATAAATTTTTAACAATCCTCAAACTTCATTAACTACAAAGCTGCTTTAAGTATGCTGTAAAGAACAATGTCTGACTGTATTATACAGGGTAAATTATAAGATTACTAGTGTGCAACTCTATCTACATTGCTCTAGATATAGAATTTGAGATGAGTTCCCTAAAGCAAGCCTGTTAGAAATCTTCATTAAACCAAAATGAAAAGTATTTTTGCTCACCTATTAGAAAAAGGAAAGGAGGCAGTAAGACTGCCTTAGTAAGAAAGGAAGCAGATGAAAGAAGAATATGCAAGGATTAACAACACAAAGTAAAATCAATATATAAGCAAAATGTTATATCAGCTAGATTCTTGATTCCAAAAGAAAACAACCATCGCCAGACAAATATTTTTTTCACTATTCTGTAAATGAACCCTATTCTTAAAATTGGAGCTTTGCTGAAGTCTCACTCAGTATCTTGAACCAGACCATTGGGAAAAATGGGCTTGAGGAACTTGAACTCATTGGTCCCTGATCCTCCCGTCAGACACACCTCATACTGGTAGCTGTGGGAAAGGGTCCCCGCGCCGCTGACGTCCACCAGGTGGCCCGGAAACGGACCC
>NC_081568.1:77852079-77867354 GCF_022355385.1 Mustela nigripes | reverse complement strand
TTTCAGCCTGGGGGTCCCCAGGTCGGTGACGGTGATGGTGATGTTGTACTCTGCTCTTGTCTCTCGGTCCAGAGCTGTGTTTGTCACTAGGGTATAAAAATTCTCAACAGAAGGTTTAAGGAAGAAAGGGAGATCATCTGGAATGGAGCAAACCATTCTTCCATTGTCTCCAGAGTCAGGATCTGAAACCCTGAATACAGCAATTATGGTCTCCTCCAAGTTTTCTGGGATGTGATCGATAAATGTTGACATAGTCAGTTCCGGAGGGTTGTCATTCAAATCCATCACTTGGACAAACACCACGCAACTTCCAGAAAGTCCTCCACCGTCTGTAGCCTGAACTTTTAATGTGTAAGTCTGAGTGGATTCGAAATCCAGTTTCTGTGTTAAAAAGAGTTCTCCTGACTTTGCATTTATTTGAAAAGTTTTGCGGATATCTTCAGAGGCTTGGGAAAATACGTAAGATATTTCTCCATAGGTTCCAATGTCCAAATCGCTAGCAGAGACTATGGCAACGGGGAATCCAATGGGGCTGTTTTCCTGAACCTGCACCTTATAAAACTGCTTTGCAAACTCGGGGGCATTATCATTGATGTCTAAGACTTCGATGCGAACCAAGGCAGTGCCTGTCCTGGGTAGAGTCCCGCCATCCAGTGCTGTCAGAGTTAACCTGATCTCAGCCTGTTCCTAGCGATCCAGAGCTTTGTCCAGTACCAGCTGTGGTAATATGCCGTCAGGACTGTCTTGTAATTTAAGATGGAAATGGGAATTGGGGCTGACTGTGTAACTTTGGAGACTGTTGCTTCCTACATCTAAATCCTGGGCACGTTCTATCAGAAAAGTAGTTCCGGGAGTGACACTTTCTGAAATTTTCAAAATTATTTCTTTATCTAGGAACACCGGGGAATGATCATTTATATCCCTAATCCGTAGCTCAGCCTGAAAAAACTGCAAGGGATTTTCCAGTAACACCTGGAAAGGTAGCACGCATGGCTCGGCAAGGCCGCACAGTTCCTCCCGGTCCAATTTCTCATTTAACAACAAATCCCCGGTCTGCCTATCAAAATGCAAACGCGTTTTTTTCCCTTTGGAAATGACTCGAGCCCCCCGTGCAGCTAGCTCATTTACCTCCAGCCCCAGGTCTTTTAACAAATTGGCCACAAAAGAGCCACTCTCCGTTTCCTCAGCAACTGAGTAGTGCTTAGGCTCAGAAGCAGCCTGAGCTATGCCCAGCAAAACAAAGAATATCAAGACTTGCCTTTGTCTCAGAAAGCGTTCTTTTCCCTCTCCGGCCTCCATCGCTTTCTGGTCTCCCAGCAAACTTGACCCAGTCTCAGCTCGCGTCGTGGCGGACTCTATCACCTAGTATCTTGCGGGTACTGTCATAAGTGGAGACGCCTAGGGCCCCGATTTCCCAATGGAAACACCTTAGAAAGCCTCCCCTTCCGGCTTGTTTCTTTAGCATAGCATCTGGGTTAAGGAGCGCCGGCTGGCAGCTTTCTCTCTTCGTTCTACTTTTAATGCTGCAGCGCCACCCCGCGTCCTTTCCGAGTGTTTATTTTATCCAAAACATTAACATCCTACTCCTTTCAGACAGAGGCCAATCTAAATGGAGTATTTTCATGTAGTGTCTCAACCTTTTATCTGTATTTCCAAAGACTTTTTCATTGCACCCATAGTGACCATGGCATTTCCATTCCAGTTTTCTCACAGATCGAAGGGGCATTTTTTAAAATTGGAAAACAACTTGAGAAACTGAAAGGGAGTAACTTCAGTCCCAGGATGAAAGAAGGCTTTGAGTAGGCAAGTTCCTGTTTTTATTTATAGAGGTTGGGTATGTGTGCGTCTGGGTGGTGGCTAGGTTACCATCTTCATGCTCAAGAGAAACAGAAAACTATACAAACTCAGGGAAAGCTCAGTATTCAAATAACTTTCTCATGGATGTGAAATATTGTTCTTACTTCTGTATCTCTCTTGCACTACTCTCTCTTAACATTTCCCTAAAATTTGACACATTTGGGCCACACAAAAATCTCCAAAAATAGTTGGAAAATTTCTTCATGTGAATGTATCAACGTTTTTATTTTATTTTCTAACAGATAAGGGCACTTTTAACATAGCCTCAAATCAGTTATCACATCTAGCAATGGTAATAATTTCATAATAGCAAATAGCAAGTATTGAATTTTCCCCAGTTATCTTTTTAAAATATCTTCTTAGAGATGCTTTGTTAAATCGGGTACCAAACAAGATATGTATGTTGCAATTTGTTGTTAGGTGTTTAAAATTTCTATCTTTTTGTATTTAAAATATTTGAAAAAAGAAGTGAGTTTTCAACCCAGAAAATATGCATTTAAATGCATATTGCTTAGTGAAAGAAACCAGTCTGAAAAGGCACATACTCAATCACTTGCAACTACATGACATTCTGGAAAAGGCAAAAGATAAATTAAGAAGATTAGTAGTTGCCAGATGGAAGGAGGAGGTGAATTAAGAGGTAAAACACAGGATATCTGGGAGGTATTGTTTCTCTATGATACTGCAATGGTAGATACATAGCAGTATGTGTTTGTCAAAACCCATAGAACACAAAGAATAAACTCTAACATAAACTACAGACTCTAGTTAATAATAATGGATCAATATTGGTTAATTAATTATAATAAATGTACCACACTAATGCAAGGTGTTAATACTAGGGAACTATGAGAGAAAGTGGTTATATGGGAACTCTTGTACTATCTGCTCAATTTTCTGTAAAACCCAAAACTGCTCTAAAAAATTAAGTCTATTTAACTAAATATTTGGGGAAACCTGAGTGGCTCAGTTGGTTCAGTGCCTCTTGCCTCTTGATTTATGTTCAAGTCATAATCTTAGGGTTGTGAGATCCAGACCCACATCAGGTTCCATCCTCGATGGAACTTAAGCCTGCTTAAGTTTCTCTCTCTCTCTCTCTTCCTTTGCCCCTCTTCCCCACTTGTACTCTTTCTCTCATTCTGATAAAAAACTTCAATATTTGTATTGAGAAATGTTTCTAATATATAGAAAAGTTAAAATAATTAAACATACTTCTACCCTCCATCCAAATTTGAAACTTATTTTTTTACCATATTTACCATATTTGTTCTATCTGTATATTTTTACATTTTAATTCTACATACAAATACCTGCACTTCACCTCTAAATATTTCAGAAGACATCTCCTAAGTCTAAGGACATTATCCTACATAATCATGATCCCACCAGCACACTTAACAAAATTAACAATGATTCCATGATATTATCTGAAATCCAGTCCCCATTAAATCTCATTATTTTTCCATTATTCTTTCTCAGTTTTATTCAATTTTGATAAGGACTCATATGTACTCCTGAGATCCTTTTACAAACATACTTTTTAACCACTTATTATAAATAATGTCTTAGAAAATTCATTTTTAAACCAAGTTTCAGGATTGTATTAGGTGTTGAATCTATTTATTCTGGAACAGTCCCCTTTTATGATACTGAATTCTTTAAAGTATCCAGACCTGTTGTCTTGTAAGATGCTCTACATTCTGAATTTGTTTGATTATTTCCTTGTGGTATCATTTAACCTGTTCCTCTATCCCCTGTAATTTCCAAAAAATTGTCATAATGGTATAACGTTTTTTAGATATCCCATTTATTTTCTGCAGTTGGGTAAAAAAAAATACCAGGCAATCACAGATCCCTTTTCTTAACATTTAGAAAATAAATGCCTACTTGTATTTTGATATTATTATTTTCATGACTATAGTTATATTAATATCACAGTAATCCCAAAAGATTAAACTCATTTCATAGGGAGTGTTCTGGCACGTAAGGTGGAAACTGTGGGCCTGTTGTAACACTTACTTTGCTTTTGACTCTATTAAGGATACAAACAACTAAGTTCTTCCATAATCTATCAAGATTTTTATGCAAGTTTCCCTTTCCAAACCATTAGTTGCATATTTGTTCTGGGGAAAGAAAGTAGCTTCTTCATTTCCCCTGCTTGAGTGACCTTTACTTTGAAATCCTGTTTACTTGAGCTTTGTGAAATAAGTATCTTGCCTGGTACTGGCAAGAGTTGGATGCTTAACCAACTGAGGCAGCCAGGTGCCCCAGGGATAGACTGGTTGTTTTTTTTGTTTTGTTTTGTTTTTTTTACATCAGGACAGTATATTTTCCAGAAAGTCTTTCATGATGATTGATCTTAGAATAAACACTGTTCTTCAATATTGCTTTAGAATCTATGGGTTTTATTAGTGGGTTTTTAAAAACCAATATCTATGCTTCATTAGAAGTTTTCATTAAGTCTTTAGTAGCCCAGAAAAACCTTAAAGATATTTCTCTGTTATATCTTACTTATATCCAAATCTCTGACAAACAATGTGGCAGCCAGGGAGGGAAGACTTCTGGGATTAATAATATTATCTGTATTATTAATAAATAAATAATTATTAATTAATAATATATCTGCATTATTAATAATAATTTATAATACAGCTGGGCAAAATAACTGACAACGAGCAACTTTTCTGATGAAGACCAGTGCAGACTTTGATCTGGCCAACAGTAGTGACCATCCAATACTGTTATTCTTAAATTAAACTCAATCTATTTCTTTTCACTGAGAAATCTGCCATTCCAGTTTTGGATATTTCCTGCGACCATTGTTCTGGCAGTTGTCAAGAGTAGACATGGGAATCGGCATTCAAGGTATACTTATGAATACTATTGTTTATATCCAAGTCCTGCCATCTTTATGGACTTTGGTTGCTACATGAATGCTCTATTGGATTTCTGGCAATATTCTCAAGTCCAAGAACACTGGTGAATTAGTTATATCTGTGAATCTCAACTCAGAAAAATGCAAAGGATTTTACTTTAGCAACTACAAATTCAGCATCTATGTCTCAATCTGTATACCAACTCTGGATCCAATTTCTATTTATGTATTTACTTAGATAGCTTAAGCAGGCTCGATGCCCAGGGCAGAGCCCAATACCGAGCTCAATCTCATGACCCCCAGATCATGACCTGTGCCAAAATCAAGAGTTGGATGCTTAACCCACTGAGCCACCCAGGTGCACCCCAATTTCCATTTAGTAGCAAATCCTGAATCTGTTGGTTTGAGAATGCTGTCTTTTATCTTTAGAAATATTATTTACCCCCTCATATTCACTCGCTGCCCCCAGATAGCAACTACCATCAATAGCTTCCCCACTCTCAGGCCCAAAATATCTGTGAAATTAGCAATGAAGGAACCACTCTACAGTGCATTTGGAATAGAATTCTACAGCAGTTCAGTTTCCTCAATGGTATATGCTAAGTAAAATAGAGTAAACAGAGTAAGTTTGCCTTAGGTTGGGCTTTAAGTATTCCCTTATTCCTTCTAACTTCTTAGCAAACATGGCTTTGCACAATCCAATTTGTGATAAATCAAATTTATCACACTAATATTTCTTTCTATTATTTATACCACCACAGTCTCAGGCTTCCAATACAACTCTCAAAGTCAGGATAGTGTAATATGGACCATACAGTACAGTATCTGCAATTGGGCTGCTCTACCATCTAAGCCTTCAGTGTCATTATTAGGCCTCTCTTAGTTTTTCAAATTCTCCAGAAAAATAGAAAAAATTTTTTAGAAAGGTAAATGGAAATATCAATTATTTTGTATTTACATAATATGCTTATTATCCAGTGTGTTGGATAATGTGTATTTTATTTTTTCAGCAGCTATTATATATACATTAAAAATCAACAATTAGATTTCACTGAGGCATATCATGCTTTTGTATCCTCTGCCTTTGATAATTCTAAACTGTATTGGAGAGTATTAAACATTGATGCAAAGAAAAGATGGGAGTGTTCTGCCACTCCATATTAAATGGCACTTCCTTTTAATGTATTGGAGATGCTGAGCTATTAATTGCTAAAAATGCATTATTTTTGTTATTAATAAGAAAACTTAGCAAAAATGAATAAATACAAATTTAGCATAATAATAAATAAGCTACACAGCAACTCAGTGGATTACCCCTTAAATAATGAAACATTTATTTCTATCAATCACTTTTCCCCTGTGATTTTATATCTGTATTTGATTTTGTCTCAGTGTCATCAAAATAAAATGAATATCAAATAAGTAAAAACTACATATTGGTAATCAAATAGTTATTTGAATTTAGGAGATGGACAGCAGTCTGGCTGAAAAGTAGACTCCCACAATTTATGGGCCATCACCTATGAAATATCAAGGAAAGCAAAAAATGACAAAATACACATGCTGGCCTCCACTGGGAAGACTTCCCTCTTGAAGATTATCATTTTATGGATAGATTGGGATGAGTTTCCTTGTCAAGCATTGGGATACCTCCCAGCATAGTCTATACAAAGTTTTAGGGCTAACTTACCTTTGTGAAAGATGAAATTAGGCCTGTGGAGGAAACAATGCACTCTTTTTCTGTACTTAATAAAGAGGCTACTGCTTCTAAACCAAGACCTTTGTGAAGTAAATAAAAAGATAAAAACAGCTAAGTCATCAGTACTTGCTGATTCTAAATTAGCGTCACTATGCTTCAGAAGAAAAGATAGCTGTGTCTACCTAATTAATGTCTTATTTTCAGCTCCAAAGAACTTAATTTCATTGAAGATAAAGTGATGTCACAAGCACGCATCTCTCTTCTCTCTGTTCTGCATTAGTTTGGCAGAGTAGGGAATATTTTTAACAGTTATGGGGAAAAAATTCTGTAAGGAAAGACCAAGATATTTTCTTTTTAGTCCAGAGTGTTTTAGATGATGATCCTTAAAGAGGTGAAGTCTGTTTCTGGAAGTTTTTTAGGATGAGCAGACAAGTGTCAACATGACCAATTCTATGGAATTGTCATCCAACAGGAGTGTCATCCAACATCATTCACAGGGAAAAAATTTCTAACAGTATTTCTGTTGTGAATTTCCTGAGTATTCGCCCTGTAGTCCTGAAATGGCCTGGTAAATTTCCTGCAGTGCATATTTATAATGCACAAGTATCAGCAGTAATTAAAATGTTTGGCAAGTACTTTCCGGAGGCTCGGGGATTTAGTGAGCCTGGAGAATTCAGCGAGCAGTTTCTTAATGATTTACGAAGACCACATCTTCAGCAGAGACTTCTGACAACCAGGTTACGGAGGGCATGCCTCTCAAGGGTTTTCACTGGTTGTCAGCATTCGGACCTAGGAGGTCCCAAACTAGTGCTGATTACTACCACCCCTTTCTGTAACAGTTAAACTTACCTTGGGTTGTTCTTCATCCAGCGAGTTTTCCCCCACGAATGAGCAAATTACTTATCCCACTATTGCATCGCACTTTACTGTGAGAATGGAAATTGAACTGATGGTGTAGTTTCCAATGACAGAAAATTCACCTAAATCTCATGCATGTCTGCGGTGCACATTCTGCAACTTTCAGAAGAATTTCTCAAAGAGAGAACATTCTAGACTCGTACCTTTTGCCCAGAAAACCAAAAAAGAAGTTTACAGGTTTGGAAATGCAGAGCTCCTACAGGTCTGGTTTCCTGTTTGGGAGAAAAGGCTCTTCTTTGGGAGGATCTAAAATATTCTTGGATCTCTTTGGAAACCACTCTGCTCCCATGTGTCCTCCCACAGGTGCACAGATGCTTCCTTTCCCGCAGCCAGCGCCAAATCTCCGGGACGTTCGGCCACTAACAGCCGCCTTCCTTTTCCTGGGCCGCCGGCAATACGCCCCGGAAGAAAAGGAAAATTCAACACTCGCCTTTTCTGCCAGCTTTCTCTCTCGCACAGTTTCCTGCACATCCTCTGAGTGAGTCTTTAATAAAAGAAGAATTGGGAAGTCGTGTAAGAGGAATAACGTCAACTTCTGCCTTGTCTTCATTCATTTGAAGGCAAGTCTGAAATCTGAGCTTGCAGCCGACGTTTCTTTCCCAAGCCGCGTCCATCCCCAGTACCTTTCAGATGTCGTCTTTTCGAAGATGGAGTCTGCGGAAATGCCAGGCTCCTCCTCCTACTTTTTAGCCTGTAGCACCACCAGGCGTCCAAACGGAAAACTTGGTGTGTACAGCGCTTTCCGGCAGAAACTGTCAAAATCGTCATCGTCACGTCTTCTAGTGGCACAGTTCTTACACGATTTCTTCATATCACTTCTCCGATTTTTGGTTTAACCAGTGTGGAAAGAAACAATTAATAGTGTACGGTTTTATTCTATTTCTAATTACCAATTGTTTTATCATATTATCACAGCTGTACGATTTGAGAGTAACTTGAACTGGATTTCTGCCCTTTCAGACAGGTCACCCATTTGGCCACGCACCTGATGAATTTATTAATTCATCAGCAGGTGTTTGTTTGGGATTATATTCAAGTCCTGCAAAATGTATTGGGGATATAAAAATTGAGTAAAGCCTGGTGCCTACACCCCAGGAAGTTACAGCCTGGAAGGGGGACACAGATAAAGAGACAATTATGATACAGGAGGTAAGTGCTAAGATAGAGATCTTCACAGGCATGGAGACCACTCAAAAGGGAAATTTAAGTAAGAACAGAAATGAGATATCAGGAAAGGAGGTGAAGTTTTTAACTAGTTGAGCTAGCTGCATTTTATGGTATCAGCTTAAACACAAACCCATTGAAATTATTTTCTACTGCAGATGAAGTACTTGTGATTTTGCAAGAAATGAGATTCTCTGAAAAGATGGGAAGGTCATGGCTTATGTGAAATGCAATGCAGTCTTTCAGATAACAGCACAGGGCCTTTCATGAAGTGGCGTGGATGACCACTGAAAGGCTAGGGATGAACCCTTGTATCCAATTTGATCTGGTACACATAAACTAATACTCAATTTAAAAGAGAGTTCTGCAGGTTGTGTACGTGCATGTGTGAGTAGTTTGTTGTGTAAAAACGCCATCTTTTAATGTGGTGATTAAAAGTATGGGCTTTTATAGTCAAAGGATTAATATTAAAATCCTGCCTCTACTACTTCATATATTTTATTCTACTACTTCATATATTTTAAGAGAATCACCTAATCCCCTCAAACATCAGTTTCCTCATGTGAAAAAAGTGGATATAATAATGTTATATACTTCATGAAGTTGTGAGAACCTAGTGCAACAGTACTTACAAGGGAATTTTTTTAAAGTAACCTCTATGCCCAACCTGGGCCTTAAACTCAAGACCCCAAGATCAAGAATTTCATGCTCTACAGACTGAGTCATTCAGTCACCCCAGTGAAACAGTGCTTATGAAATGTTCAGCCTAGTGCTTGGAACATCACAGTGTTTCATAAATGCTAATAATTATTAGTGGTAATACTATGAAAACAGGAACTTATCAATAGTCCTGTTTACCCCTTCAAACAAATGTAAGCCTGAATGACTTCCAAAAAGAAACCCATTTGCACTGTTGGTGGGAATGTACATTGCTACTGCCACTGTGGAAAATAGTATAGACGTTCCTAAAAGAAGAAAGAAAGAAAGAAAGAAAGAAAGAAAGAAAAAGAAGGAAAGAAAATAGGGGTGTCTGGGTGGCTCAATCAGGTGTACAACTCTTGATTTCAGCTCAGATCATGATCTCAGGGTCATGAGATCCAGCCCCAGGTCCGGCTCTTCGCTTATTCGGGAGTCTGCTTGAGATTCTTTCTCTCCCTCTTCTCCTTTCCCCACTCACTCAAGCACTCTCTCTCTTGCTCTCTCTCTCAAATAATAAATAAATAAATCTTTAAAAAATGAAAATAGAACTACCGTATGATCTTGCAATTCTACTTCTGGGCATATATTTGAAGGAAATAAAACTGTCTCAAAGAGATATCTGCACTTCCATGTTCACTGAAGCATTATTCACAAAAACCCAAGACATGGAAAAAAACAGTAAGCATCATCAACTGATGGAAGGGTAAAGAAAATATTATATATATATATATGAGAATATATAATATATGGGAGTATTATTAAGCCATAAAAATGAAGATGTTCCTGCCACTTATGAAAACATGGATGGGCCAGGGGCATTAGGCTAAGTGAATTAATTCCAACAGAGAAAGACAAATAATGTAGGTTCTCACTTGTTCATGGAATCTAAAAAAGCCAAAGTCATAGAAACATAATAGAATGGTGGTTGGCAAGGGATGGGACTGAGAGAAATGAGGAAATGTTGGTCAGAGGATATAAACTTCCAGTTATAGGATGAATAAGTTCTGGGGGGTTCTTATGGCATGGTAACTACAGTTAACAATATTGTATTATATATTTGAAAATTTCTATGAAAGCAGATCTTAAATGTTCTTACTGAACAAAAAAATGGCTAATATGTGAGGCATAAAAAAAATTCCTTCCAGTTATTTTAATCAGACTTGGATGGAGGGTATGGGGAGTAGAGAGAGATTTTTAAATTACAAATTCAATTTTCTTAATACTTTCAGGGCTATTCAAACTACCCATTTCATATTGGGTGAGCTATGGTAGTTTGTGTTTTTTGAGAAATTATTTCTTATTCAAATTCAGTGAGACAACTTATAGTACATCATTAGTTTTTGATATAATGTTCATTGATTCATTAGCTGTGTATAACACCCAGTGCTCATCACATTATGTGCCCCCTTAATGCCCATCACCCAGTTACCCCATCCTCCATTCTCCCACCATCCGCACCCCTGTTTGTTTCCTGGAGTCAAGAGTCTCTCATGGTTTGTCTCCCATTCTGATTTCTTCCCATTTAGTTTTCCTTCCCATCCCCTATTGTCCTCTGCCCTATTTCTTATATTCCATATAGGAGTGAAATCATATGATAATTTTCTCTGCTTGACTTATTTCACTTAGCATAATACCCTACAGTTCCACCCATGTTGATGCAAATGGTAGGTATTTATCCTTTTTGATGACTAATATTCCATTGTATATATGGACCACATCTTCTTTATCCGTTCATCTGTTGAAGGGCATCTTCACTCTTTCCAGAGTTTGGCTATTGTGGACGTTGCTGCTATGAACATTGGGGTGCATATGTCCCTTCTTTTCACTATATCTGTATCTTTGGGGTAAATACCCAGTAGTGCAATTGCTGCATTGTACGGTAGCTCTATTTTTAATGTCTTGAGTAACCACCATACTGTTTTCCA
The DNA here is from genome assembly GCF_022355385.1 of Mustela nigripes. Classification (NCBI taxonomy): domain Eukaryota; kingdom Metazoa; phylum Chordata; class Mammalia; order Carnivora; family Mustelidae; genus Mustela; species Mustela nigripes. The sequence continues at coordinate 77,856,217 of NC_081568.1, read as the reverse complement.
GAGTAGCTGTACCAACTTGCATTTCCACCAACAGTGTAAGAGGGTTCTCCCTTCTTCATATCCTCTCCAACATTTGTTGTTTCCTGTCTTGTTAATTTTGGCCATTCTAACTGGTGTAAGGTGGTATCTCAATGTGATTTTGATTTTAATTTCCCTGATGGCAAGTGATGTGGAGCATTTTTTCATATGTCTGTTGTCCATTTGGATGTCTTCCTTGGAGAAGTGTCTGTTCATATCTTCTGCCCATTTCTTGACTGGATCATTTGTTTTTGGGTGTTGAGTTTGGTAAGCTTTTTTAAAAATATGTTTTAAGATTTTATTTATTTATTTATTTGAGAGATTGAGATCACATGTAGGCAGAGAGACAAGCAGAGAGGGGGGGAAGCAGGTTCCCCGCTGAGCAGAGAGCCTGACGCAGGACTCAATCCCAGGACCCTGAGATCATGACCTGAGCCAAAGACAGAGGCTTAACCCACTGAGCCACCCAGGTGCCCCTGAGTTTGGTAAGTTCTTTATAGATCATCGATACCAGCTCTTTATCTGTAATGTCATTTGCAAATATCTTCTCCCATTCTGTGGGTTGCCTCCTAGTTTTGTTGACTATTTCCTTTGTTGTGCAGAAGCTTTTTATCTTGATAAAGTCCCAAAAGTTCATTTTTGTTTTTGCTTTTCTTGCCTTGAGAGACATTTCTTGCAAGAAGTTGCTGTGGCCAGTGTCAAAGAGCTTACTGCCTGTGTTCTCCTCTAGGATTTTGATGGATTCCTGTCTCACACTGAGGTCTTTCATCAATTTTGAGTTTGTTTATCTTTGTGTATGGTGTAAGAGAATGGTCCTGTTTCATTCTTCTGTATGTGGCTTCCAATATTCCCAGCATCATTTATTGAAGAGACTGTCTCCTTTCCATTGGATATTCTTTTCTGATTGGTCAAAGATTAGTTGACCATAGAGTTGAGGATCCATTTCAGGGCTCTCTATTTGGTTCCACTGATCTGTGTGTCTGTTTTTGTGCCAATACCATGATGTCTTGATGATCACAGCTTTGTAATATAGCTTGAAGTCAGGCATTGTGATGCCCTAGTTTTAGTTTTCTTTTTCAACATTCCTCTGGTCATTAGGGGTCTTTTCTGGTTCCATACAAATTTTAGGATTGTTTGTTTCAGCTCTGTGAAAAATGTTGATGGTATTTTGATAGGGATTGCATTGGATGTGTAGATTGTTCTGGGTAGCATAGACATTTTCACAATGTTTATTCTTCTAATCCTTGAGCATGGAATGGTTTTCCATTGCTTTGTGTCTTCCTCAGTGTCTTTCATAAGTGTTCTGTAGTTTCTAGAGTATAGATCCTTTACCTCCTTGGTTAGGTTTATTGCTAGGTATCTTATGGTTTTTGGTGCTATTGTCGATTCCTGATTGATAAGAAATTGATTCCTTAATTTCTCTTTCTTCAGTTACATTGTTAGTATATAGAAATGCAACTGATTTCTGTGCACTGATTTTGTATCCTACCACATTGTTGAATACCTGTATAAGTTCTAATAATTTTGGGGTGGAGTCTTTTGGGTTTTCCACACAAAGTATCATGTCATCTGCGAAAAGATAGAGTTTGGCTTCTTTGCCAATTTAAATGTCTTTTCTTTTTGTTGTCTGATTGCTGGGGTTAGGACTTCTAGTACAATGTTGAACACTAATGGTGACAGTGGGCATCCCTGTTGCATTCCTGACCTTAAGGGAAAAGCTCTTAGTTTTTCCCGTTGAGAATGATATTCACTGTGGGCTTTTCATAGATAGCTTTTATGATATTGAGGTATTACCCTCTATGCCTATACTTTGAAGAGTTTTAATCAGGAAAGGATGCTGTATTTTGTCAAATGCTTTTTTTGCATCAATTGAGAGGGTCACATGGTTCTTGTCTTTCCTTCAGCAATGTGCTCTATCATGTTGATTGATTTCCAAATTTTGAACCACCCTTCCATCCCAGGAATGAATCCTACCTGGTCATGGTAATAATCCTTTTAAGGTACTATTACATCCTATTGGCTAGGATTTTGCTGAGTGTTTTGGCATCAGTGTTTATCAGGGATACTGGTTTGTAATTCTCTTTTTGATGGAGTCCTTGGTTTTGGGATCAGGGTAATGCTGGCCTCATAGAACGAGTTTGGAAGTTTTCCTTCCATTTCTATTTTTTGAAACAGCTTCAGTAGAATGGGTACTTTTTCTTCTCCAAATGTTTGGTAGAATTCCCCTGGGAAGCCATCTGGCTCTGGACTCTTGTTTTTTGATTACCGCTTCAATTTCCTTGCTGGTTATTGGTCTGTTCAGATTGTCTATTTCTTCCTTTTTCAGTCTTGGTAGTTTAAAAGTTTCCAGAAATGCATCCATTTCTTCCAGATTGTTTAATTTGTTGGCATACAGTTGCTAGCAATAATTTCTAGTAATTTTGCTTCTATTTTCTTAGTATTAGTTGTGATCTTTCCCTTTTCCCATGATTTTATTGATTAGGGTCCTTTCCTTTCTTTTTTTTTTTTTTAAGATTTTATTTATTTGACAGAGAGAGATCACAAGCAGACAGAGAGGCAGGCAGAGAGGGAGTTAGAGGGAAGCAGGCTCCCTGCTGAGCAGAGAGCCCGATGTGGGACTCGATCCGAGGATCCTGAGATCATGACCTGAGCCGAAGGCAGCGGCTTAATCCACTGAGCCACCCAGGCGCCCCAGGGTCCTTTCCTTTCAATGCTTTTTTAAATTTCCCTTTACACTTCTTCCTTGACACATACATAATTTAAATGTGTATTATTTAGGGTTGAAGTGTTTTGGAGATTTTCATCTTGTCTACTACCAATTTCTAGTTTGCTTTTATTGTGGTTGCAGAGCAATTTCTGTATCATTTTAATTACTTTAAATTTGCTGATGATTGTTTTATGGTCAGGATATAATCTAGCTTGGTATATGTTCTGTGAGCACTCAGAAAGAATATAAACTCTGTTCTTTTTGATCAAGCATTCTATAAATGTCTGTTGGATCCTACTACCTGATGATATTGTTGAATTTCTTGTTTTTTTTTTTTAAAGATTTTATTTATTTGACAAAGAGATCACAAATAGGCAGAGAGGCAGGCAGAAGGGGAGAGGGAAGCAGCCTCCCTACTAAGCAGAGAGCCCAATGTGGGCTTGATGCGGGGCGTGATCCAGGACCTTGAAATCATGACCTGAGCTGAAGGCAGAGGCTCAACCCACTGAGCCACCCAGGCACCCCTATTGTTGAATTCTTGCTGAGTTTGTCTGCTTCTTCTTGTCAATGGTTGAGAGAGGTGTCGAGGTCTCCAAACTACAGGTGTGAATTTGTCTTTTTCTCCTTTCAGTTCTATCAGGTTTTGGTTCACATATTTTGCAGTTCTGTGTTTCATACATGTATATTTAGGATCCCTATGTCTTCTTCTTCTTTTTTTTGTTTTTTAGGATCCGTATGTCTTCTTAATGAACTGACTTTCTTATCACTCTATTATGTTCCTTTCTGCCTCTGGTAATTCTCTTTTTCTGAAATCTCAGGTATTAATATGGCCATACCTGCTTTCTTTTATTAAGATATTTATGGTTTATCTTTTCCCATCCTTTTACTTTCAACTAGCCTGTACTGTTATATTTGAAGTGAATTTATTACAGATAGATATACTGAAATGTTTTTTAGTTCATTTTGCCAACTTGTCTTTAATTGGTGTACTTTGATTTTTTTACACTTAGTGTAATTATTCATAAACTAGGGCTTAAGTCTGCCATTTTATTTTTTTAAAGATTTATTTATTTATTTGAGAGAGTGCATGCACATGTAAGCAGGGGGAGGGGCAGAGGAAGAAGGAGAGAGAATTTCAAGCAGATTCCTGGCTGAGCACAGAACCCAATATGGGCTCAATCTCAGGACCCTGAGATCATAACCTGAGCCAAAATTAAGAGTCAGATGCCTCACCAACTGAGCCACCAAGGAAATCCTGCCATTTTATTTTTTTTAAAGATTTTATTTATTTATTTGACAGAGATCACAAGTAGGCAGAGAGGCAGGCAGAGATAGAGGAGGAAGCAGGCTCCCTGCTGAGCAGAGAGCCCGATGTGGGGCTCGATCCCAGGACTCTGAGATCATGACCTGAGC
>NC_081568.1:77778096-77851979 GCF_022355385.1 Mustela nigripes | reverse complement strand
CAAATAGGCAGAGAGGCAGGCAGAGATAGAGGAGGAAGCAGGCTCCCTGCTGAGCAGAGAGCCCGATGTGGGGCTCGATCCCAGGACTCTGAGATCATGACCTGAGCTGAAGGCAGAGGCTTAACCCACTGAGCCACCCAGGTGCCCCAATTATTTTTTGTTTTCTGTTTTTTGTTTCTGTTTTCCTTTTCTCTAGCTTTCTGTAGGTTACTTGACCACTTTTAAAATTTTGATTTTATCTATAGTGTTTCTGAGTATATTGCTTTATAAGGCTTTTTAGCAGTTGCTTCTAAGTATTATACATAGATAACTTCTCACAGTCTACTGGTGTCATCATTTCACCTGTTTGAATGCAGTATAAAGATCTTACCTCCCCTCTGTGTCTTTACTCTCTATCTTGTTTATAATATTGTCTTGTTTATTCCCTCTATATATGTTCAGAACCACATCGGGCAGTATTATCATTTTTGTTTAAACATAATTTAGAAGACCCAAGAGGAGAAGAAAGTCTATTGTGTTCACCCATTTTTAAAAAACTCACGGTGCTTGTTATTCCTTCCTGATATTTCAAGTTTCCTTTTCAAATTATTTCCTGTCTGTTTGAGGAACTTGTCTTAGCCATTCTTTTAGGGTCAGTCTGCTGATGACAGAGTCTTTTAGTTTTCCTTAATCTGAGAATGTCTTGATGTCTTATTCCTGAAGGATATTTTAATGGTATGGGATACTGGGTTGACAGTTCTTTTCTTTCAGTCACTAAAAACATTGTATTACTTGCTTCTAGCCTCTATTATTTCTGATGAAAAATCCCCTATAATTCAAATTATCTTCCCCCTATAGGTAATGTGTCATTTTTCTCTAGCTGCTTTCAAGACTTTTTGTCTTAATTTTCAGAAGTTTGATGTAGATTTCTTTGGGTTTTTCCTGTTTGAAGTTTGCTCAGCTTTTTAAATATCCACATTTATATCTTTTGCCAAATTTGAGTAGGTTTTCAATCTGTCTCTTTGAGTACCCCTATCTTCCTTCTCCTTTCCTATTAGGACACCAATGACACAAATATTATATCTTTTATTATTTTCCCATATATCTCTGAAGCTCTGTGCATTTATTTTTCAGTATATTTTCTTTCTTGTTCAGATTAGGTAATTTTGATTGCTCTTTATTTCTGATTCTTTTGTCTCTTTCCTCCCTTCTACTGTTCAGCCTATCCACTAAACTTTATATTTGGGCTACTGTGTATCTCCAGTTCTAAAATTTCCATTTGGTTCTTATTCATATTTTTTATTTCTTTATTAAGACTTTCTTCTTAAAAAATTATTAAATTTTTTATTATATTCAGTTAGTGAAAATACAGTACATCATTAGTTTTTGATGTAGTGTTCAGTGATTCATTGTGTATTAAATTTTTAATTTTAATTTCAGAATAGTTAACATACCATGCTATATTACTCTCAGGTGTACAACATAGTGAAGCAATAATACTATACATTATCAATGCTTATCATGTAAGTGTACTCTTTAATCCCTGTTTCCTATTATATTCATCCTCCTGCCCATATCCCCTCTTGTAACTTTCAGTTTGTTCTCTATAGGTAAGAGTCTGATGGGGTGGCTTACCTGGGTGGCTCAGTTGGTTGGCTGGCTGACTCGATTTCAGCTCCAGTCATGGTCTTGGGGTCGTGGGATGGAGCCCCATGTTGGGCTCCTCTCGGTGCAAAGTCTGCTTGTCCCTCTTCCTCTTGATCTGTTCTTCCCTCCTGTCCCTCTCCCAACTCACAGGCAAACTCTCTCTCTCTTTTTCAAATAAATGGATAAATCTTTTTTTTAAAAAAGACTTTCTTGGCTTGTCTTTTTCACTTCTTTTGTTTCTTAAATTTCTCATATGAATGAAATCATATGGTATTTGTCTTTCTCTGACTGACTTAACTTGCTTAGCCTTATTACTCTCTAGCTCCACCGACATTGTTGCAAATGGAAAGATTTCATTCTTTATATGGCTGAATAATATTCCATTGTGTACATGTATATACAAACACACACACATACATATGTCACATCATATATGTATCACCTCTTCATTATCTATTGATGGGACACTTGGGATGCTTCTGTAATTTTGCTATAAATAATGCTGTAAATATGCTTTAATAAACAAAGATGCATATATCCTTTTGTATTAGTGTTTTTGTATTATTTGGGTAAATGCCCAGTAGTGCAACTACTGGATCAAAGGATAATTCTATTTTTAATTTTTTGAGATAACTCCATTCTGTTTTCCACAGTGCCTGCACCAGTCTGTAACCCCACAGTGTATGAGAGTTTCTTTTTCTCCACATCCTTGCCAACACTTGTTATTTCTTGTGTTTTTTATTTTACCTGACACACGTGAGGTGATAGCTCATTGTGGTTTTGATTTGAATTTTCCTGATGGTGAGTAATGTTGAACATCTTTTCCTATGTGTGCTGGCTATCTGGATGTCTGCTTTGGAGAAATGTCTGTTCATGTCTTCTTCCCATTTTAAAAAATTAGATTATTTGGTTTTGGGTGTTGAGCTGTGTGAGTTCTTTATATATTTTGGATACTAACCCTTTACTAGATATGTCATTTGCAAATGTCTTCTCTCATTCGTTGGTTGTCCATTAGTTTTGTTTATTGTTTCCTTTGCTTTGCAGAAGCTTTTTATTTTGAGGTATTCCCAATAGTTTATTTTGGCTTTATTTTTCCCTTGCCTCAGGAGACATATCTAGAAAAATGTTGCATTGCTGATGTCAGAGAACTTACTACCTGTGTTGTCTTCAAGGATTTTTATGATTTCAGGTCTTATATTTAGCTCTTTAGTCCATTTTGAGTTTATTTTTGTGTATGGTGTAAGAAAATGGCCCATTCTTTTGCATATAGCTGTCCAGTTTTTTCAACACCATTTGTTAAAGAGACTGTCCTTTCCCCATTGCATATTCTTGTCTCTTTTGTCAAAGATTAATAGACCCGTAATCATGGATTTGTTTCTGGGCTTTTTATCCTGTTCTATTGATCTACATGTCTGTTTTTATGCCAGTACCATACTGTTTTCATTACTACAGCTTTGTAGTATAACTTGAAATCTCGAATTGTGGTAATTCCTACTTTGCTTTTATTTTTCAAGATTGTTTTGGCTATTACAGGTCTTTTGTGGTTCCATACAAATTTTAGGATCATTTGTTCTAGTTTTGTGAAAAATGTTGTTGGCATTTTGATAGGATTGCATTAAATGTACAGATAGCATTGGGTAGTATGGATATTTTAACAGTATTTTGTTCTTCCAATCCATGAATGGAATACGAACATGGAAAGCCATTTGTGTTTGTCATAACTTGAGAAGTATTTTGGTTTTTCAACCTTTTTTTCATGAAAAAGATAGACCCATTCTAGCTTCTGGCTGTAAGCAGTGACCCTGGCTTTTATTCTCCATCTTGCATAGAGAATTTTTTTTCTGATAGCCAAAAAGAACCAAACTTATAGCAACAAATGTCAGCTTTCATCCTGCAGCTCAGAAATGCAAGGGTTTCATCCCTGTTCATCATTTTATGTTTGTTCCATTTTTGTTTCATACTTTCTAATTTTTTATTTTAAAATTTTATCTATTTTTTCTATATTCATATGAGCAGAGCATGGTACATAGAAGCATAAACTTATTTCACCAGATTAACAGAAAACTGTTTTTACTTTTTAATATTTTGTTTCAGTGTTACATAAACACAACCAATACTTTAATAATATTATTTTTACAGGTTACTTAATTTGGTTGAAGAGCAGGTGTCTGATCAGTTGCATGCTTTGATGACATTCAACTGTATAGAAAATAGACCTTTAAGGGGCACCTGGGATAAGTATCTGTCTTCTGCTCTGGTCATGATCTCAGGGTCTTGGGATGGAGCCCTGAATCAAGCTCCCTGCTCAGTAGGGAGTCTGCTTATTCCTCTCCCTCTGCCTCTCTGCCCGCTTTTGTGCTCTCTCTCAAATAAATAAATAAAATCTTTTAAAGACAGAGATCACAAGTAGGCAGAGAGGCAAGTAGGCTCCCTGCTGAGCAGAGAGCCCGACATGGGGCTCAATCCCAGGACCCTAGGATCATGACTTGAGCTGAAGGCAGAGGCCTTAACCCATTGAGCTACCCAGGCACCCCAAATAAATAAAATCTTTTAAAAAAGAAAAAGAAAATAGACCTTTATATGGGATTTACATGGATGAATTCTGCTTCCACAAATGAAACTAATTCATCTTTTTTTGAGAGGGAGAGAGAGAGAGCAGGAAGAGGGGCAGAGAGAGAGAAAGAGAATCTCAAGCAGACTCCACACCCAGTGCACAGCCCCACTTGGGGCTGGATCTCATGACCCTGAGATCATGACCTGAACCAAACCAAGGGTCAGATACCTAATCAGCTGAGCCTCCCAGGCACCCTGAGACAAATTCATCTTTAAATTATATACAACTGGGGCATCTGGGTGGCTCAGTCAGGTAAGTGTCTGCCTTCAGCTCACGTTATGATCTTGGAGTCCTGGGATCGAGCCCCACATCAGGCTTCCTGCTCATCAGGGAGTCTGCTTCTTCTTCTTCCTCTGCTCCTCCCCCTCCTTGTGTTCTCTCTCTCTCTCTTGCTCACTCTCTCTCTCAAATAAATAAATAAAATCTTTAAAAAAATAAATTACACATAACTAATGAATCATTGAACATGCATCAAAAACTAATGATGTACTGTTTGTTGGCTAATTGTGTGTAAATTAAAAAATAAACCAGCAACAACAAAATATAGAGACATGACAGAGAAGGCAACGTATTTTCTTATTTTTAGGAGAATAACTGACAACTCTATTATACATAGCTTATAAATATCTAAACATGCCCATATAATAAAATTTAAACTTTTCATAGTTTAGTATCTATTTGATAGTTTTATAATTTAATGGAAATATTAAGTAAAGTTAATGTAATTTTCATTTAAAGTTAAAACATCATTATGAAGAAACCTTAACAAGATTTGAGAAACTTATACTTAAGATCATATAGCATATATGGTTATAAAGAAATACTTATTTTGGTCAAAATGTGTTCATGTGGATAATTCCAGTTTTAAAAAACTGCTTTTCATTCTAGATAAAGGGTTTGCTGAACAACAAAATAAATAATAACATTGGATTATAACCCAAATAATAAAATATATACCCATGAGTCTATACATTAAAAATTAACTACATAATGAATAAGTGGAGGAGAAAGGAAAAGTTTTTCTTAGAGAAGAATTTCAATTAATTAATGTAAAAGGAATCATGGAAATAGAAAATTATCATTCTAATGCCACAGTGTTAATTGCCATAGGAAATATCTAGTAATGGATACTCAAATTAGCAGGCAAAAGTTTAAGCAGAAACATGATATTTGCATAATTTCAAAGTGTCTCTCACCAAGTATTTATTTTATTTTTTTTTAAAGATTTTATTTATTTATTTGACAGAGAGAAATTACAAGTACACTGAGAGGCAGGCAGAGAGAGAGAGAAGGAAGCAGGCTCCCTGCCGAGCAGAGAGCCCGATGCGGAACTCGATCCCAGGACCCTGAGATCATGACCTGAGCCGAAGGCAGCGGCTTAACCCACTGAGCCACCCAGGCGCCCACCAAGTATTTATTAATTACAAGAAAAAACAGTAACTTTATAGTACAAAAACTTTACAGATATTATCTTAACCAAGTGATGGAAATTAATATCACCTTAACACTATTTTTATATGTTAAGTATAACTGTATTCTTAAAAATGTTTAATATGGTAAATTTTGTGTTGCTTTTAACCACAATTTTTTAAAAAGATTAATATTACTGCTAAGTAGGACACATTGACATCAGGTACCTCAATAATGATGCACTGAGAAGGATACAGTATCATTTCTGTGGTAGTCTTCCCAATAATGCATAACATAAATCTAATCTGAAGAAGACAAAGACAATCTCAAATTGAGGGACATGTTTGTTAACTAAGCTTATTTTGGTAACCATTTCACAATACACGTGAGTCAAGTCATTATGCCATATACCTTGAATTTATACAGTGCTATATGTCAGTTATATATCAATAAAACTGAAAAAATTGAAAAATCAAATCTGGTAATATCTGACAATGTATCTTTCCTTAAGGCTACTTAATTGGTATTTATGATCACTTTTTTCTTTTATATCTTTTTTTATTTTATAATTGTCTGCTAGCACCTGTTAACTACAGTAAGCCTAATTTATTTTTTCCCTCATCTACCTTTCATTCCCCACATTCAAATAATTTCTCTCTGATAAGGAATGAAATAGACTTTAGTGTATAAAGAGAGGTTTGAGAGTTGCCTAAGGCTCTAAACAACCATTAAGAAATCACCTGTAACTTATTTTTGGGAAACATTCCTGAACTGAATCTCTTTGGTCTTATATCTGCCTTTACTCACCTTCTCAAATAAGTCAATCCTTTTTTTTTTCTTTACTTTTCCTTCCATCTGATTACCTATAAGGACCACCATTCACCAGGCATTTGCATTGTTATGAACGATGGCAGGCAAGATACTGAGTCAAAGATGATCTCCACATACTGAGAGGCAAAAATCTAAAATTTCTGAGTGATAATAAAATATATGTCTGCTTCTCAAATCTAATTGCTTTCTGATGTATCAAAACTAGGACCTGGTTTTCATCCCTATGCATACGTAACTGGCTAATGGAAAATAATTTAAAGGCAAAATAACAGGATATCTTTATGGAACTAAGCATTTCTAGGGCCAGGACTAATGAACTTTTGGGAGAGACATAAATAATGCCTACATATAGCTCATGAGTAAAATCTACATACTGTTGTCAGGTACTTGGCCATGGTCCTCTGACCCCTGAGACCTATTCCTATTAGAGTCTGGTGGTAAACGGGAGCCAGCTTCTGTTTTTGTCTCTCCAGTGCCATGTGGGAAGGGGAAGTTGGGCATAAAGCGTTTAAGAAACCGAAACTCACTATTGCTGGTGCCAGTGGCTGAGCACATTTCATAGGGACATGGTTGAGATAATGATCCATTAGCCCCTCTTTGTACCAGGTTATTAGGGAAATTACAGTCATCATAGAAATGCTCTTGAACTGTGAACTTTTCTCTGTATTTAACCTTCTGGTAGATGTGTATACCAAAGATCACCGTGACAGAGAGGAGAAAGAGAAAGGAAAGCACAGCCAGAGAAATGACCAAATATTTAGTGGATGGATTTACCCTTGTAGGATTCTTGGAAGGATCCCGGAATTGCAGATAGGGTTCAGAAAAACCATTTACCAGCAAGATGTTGAGTGAGGCAGTAGTGGAAAGAGCTGGTTGGCCATGATCCTGAACAAGAATGATCAGTTTCTGAATCATGGGGTCTCTTTCAGATATCTGCCGCAATGTACGGATTTCTCCATTTTGTTGTTGAACAGAGAATAACCCAGGGTCAGTGGCCTTAAGGAGATGATATGAAAGCCAAGAATTCTGACCTGAGTCACCATCCACAGCCACTACCTTGGTCACCAGGAAGCCTGCATCCGCCGACCTGGGCACCAGGTCGTTGCAGGGTAAGGTGCCATTCTGCAGTGGGTACAAGATCATTGGGCGGTTGTCATTGTCATCCAGAACAACCACCCTGACAGTAACCTGGCTACTCAGTGAGAGGAAGCCCCCATCAGTTGCCTTTACCACAAACTGAAAATTTTGAATGGCCTCATAATCCATGGTTCTAAGTGCATAGAGCTTCCCATTGTCTGAATTTATGGAGATGTAAGCAAAGACTGATAAATCTCCACTTTGTGGAGGCAGCAGAGTATATGTTACTTGGGCATTCTCACCCAAATCTAGATCCTCCGCGTAAACTTTGCCAATAAAAATTGCTGGACTGTTGTTTTCTCGAACAGTCAAAATGTAGGAGTCTTCCTGAAATACTGGGGGATTGTCATTAATGTCAGCTATTAACACCTCAATCACAGTTTCTGTGAACAGACTGGGCAGTCCAGTATCCATGGCAACAATGGTGATGTTGTAGCCTGAAACCTCTTCCCGATCCAAGCCTCTGTCAGTAACCAATGAGTAAGAATTCCGGAAAGTCGGTTTGACCGCAAAAGGAAGGTCTTCTCTGAGGAAACAGGTGATTTTTCCTCCCACCCGAACATCCCGGTCTCGAATAGAGAAAAGGGCCACTACAGTTTGTAGTGGGGAGTCCTCAGGGAGAGGGCTGGACACAGAGGAAACTGTCACCTCAGGAGGATTGTCATTAACATCCACCACTTCCACCAGGACTTTGCTGTGGGCGGAGAGGCCCCCTCCATCGGTGGCTTGAATGTCAATATCATATGTTTCAATTGCTTCAAAATCTAGGGGCCCCCTCAGTCGAACCTCTCCAGTGTGAGAGTCAACCTGAAATGTTTGGAGAACTGCTTCTGGATTTTGAGCCAAGGAATAAGTGATTTCCTTGTTGGAGCCCTCGTCCAGGTCTGTGGCACTCACAGTGGCCACCAAGGAACCGTTGGCGCTATTTTCCAGTACCTGAGCACGGTACACCAGCCTAGAGAACTGAGGCACGTGGTCATTGACATCCAGAACCTCCACGCGGATGTGCGCGATGCCCGACTTGGGTGGGGACCCGCCATCCACCGCCGTAATTGTCAAATTGACTTCCGGCTGGTCCTCTCTGTCCAGGGGCTTATCCAAGACCAGCTCAGCATATTTGGGCCCATGACTGCGAAAGCGGGTGTGCAGGTGGAAATACGCATTGCGGCTCAAGGTGTAATTTTGAAGACCATTGAGGCCCACGTCCAGATCCTGGGCGCTCTGCAGAGGAAAACGTGAACCCAGGGGCGTGCTCTCCGGAATCTTTAAAAGCGGCTCCTTGTTCAGGAAAATCGGGGCATTGTCATTGATATCAAATACCCTGACCTCAACCCGAAAGGACTGCAGCGGCTCCACCAGGACTATTTCAAAGTGCAGGACGCACGGGTCAGCTTTGCCACACAGTGACTCCCTATCCAGTTTCTCCTTCACGAACAGATCCCCGGTCTTACGGTGGAGACGGAAATGCAGTTTGTTGCCTTCAGAAACCAGCCGCGCCCCGCGCGCAGCCAGCTTCCCTACCTCCAGCCCCAGGTCCTTAGCCACATTAGCCACAAACGAACCGCTCTCCATCTCTTCCGCCACTGAATAGCGGATGGTGGCCGCACTCCCCACAGATACGCACAACATAAAGAGAAGAGACCCTACTTGCCTGCTCTGCAGGAGTTTTCTGTGCGCCACCGCCATCCGTTCTCACAGACGCACTCTCGCAGCAGCCACTCACCACCTGTTGCGGATAGACTTCACTTTTCTGCCAACAGGTTGCTGCAACTGCGGCAGTCGGCTTTGCCGGTCTCTAACCGCAGCGCCACCAAGGGCTAACCGCGCCCGGTGAGCTGTTTTGCACTTGAAAGAAAATTTGCATTGAGCAACTCAACTCCCCAGTCTACCTAGTGTATTAATAGGTATGTTCTCATTCCAGAGATTAGGTAGAGGATGCAAGTTGTTGCCGAAGCAACGGCTGACTCTAACCCGCCTTTTAATTCCCTTTCAGAGAAAAAGTCCTTGGGAATTAAGAAGCCAATGAGGATACTCACTCAAGCTGAAGTCACCTGTCTGCGAGGCGGCTGGGGCCGCTGCAGCAACCGGCAAAGCTCGAGTAAGCAAGCTACTTTGCATACTCCGCACAGTCCGCCCTGAGATTAAGGGAGAAGCAGAAAGATCCTGGAGCCAAATGAACGGCTGCGAGGGGCGGGGAACTATTGAAAGTGATAGGTAGGAAAAAGAAAAGAGCTAGATGTTTCTTTCAGGAACCTGGTATCCAGTAGATATATTGATAGGGCAACTGGCTAATTAGGCTCTTGATTTGCACAAATCTATTCCCTTCCCCAAACTCTCAAACACTCAGGAAGCAGGGCTTGACACTTAGGATTATGATGGCAGTAATATTTACTGTGTTGTTTACCTGCATTATTTAATTTAATCCTTGCAACAACTCTATGAAGTCCACATTAGTATTTCTTTTTTTACAGGCAAAGAAACTGAGACTGGATATATTATGTTACTCTCCCAAGACCCCCTACTGAATAAATATTAGAGAAGGAATTCAATTAATTTTGTCTGACTCCAGAGTCTATGCTGTTAATCAGTATATTATTCTGTTTCCCTGAAAACATAGTGGACAAATGAAACGAAGACGTTTGGCTTTGGATTTGAAAGGAAATAAGAGACTACTTACATATCCTGAAAATGACTAGATAGAAATTTGGGGATACTTGTTCAGAGTTTCCTTTACAACCATGGGATCATGGAATGTTTAAGAATGATAAGCCATCTCAAAAAAGATTCCTCAATCTCCATTACAAATCTTAACATTTGGCTTGAGTGTGCATCTCTAAACAATTTAATTTTGTCTCTTAAAAAGCTGCATGTCAAAGTGTATACAACGAAATGTATGGACGGTAATATTTTTTACTATGGTAAAAAAAAAAAAAACCATAACATTATAGTAGAGGGGCGCCTAGGTAGCTCAGTGGATTAAGCCTCTGCCTTCAGCTCAGGTCATGATCTCAGGGTCCTGGGATCAAGCCCCGAATCTGGCTCTCTGCTCAGCGGGGAGCCTACTTCCCCCTCCTCTCTCTCTGACTGCCTCTCTGCCTACTTGTCATATCTGTCAAATAAATAAGTTTATAGTGGATAATCTTTTCAACCTAGTTTCTTACCTTCAGTATGTAGCTCAAGGTGAGACTAACGTTGTGTTTAGTTCTCATTCATCCATTCCATCGCTGTGGAGAATTCCAGAGTATTGTCAATACCCTTTGGCTACAGAGCATCAGGAACTCACCTGTCGTTAAACAGAATTGTATTTTCTGACTTAGTGGAACAAGAGAGACTGTACACCCCAGAGAATCATGAGACAGTTTGGTAAAAGGGTGTTAGAAAGGACTTAGGGTATTTAATCTCATGCAAGGTGATTGGGGGGGGGGGTTAAAGCAGGACTCTATGGGATGCTGTCAGAAATGGAGTTGATAACTATGGTCAAGTGTATTAATAATTCTCAGAAGGTAAGAGAAAGGAGGTAAAGCTATGACTTGCAAACAAGATGTATCTGATGTATCAGCCAGGATAGAAACATATTACATCAATTTTTGTGGATTGGACAGTGTTCTTTTTTGTCTGTATTTAGACAGGATTATGGTATGCTCTTTTTAAAAATTTGATCCATCACAGTCACAGACTGGCCTTGTGTAATGTTGGTGTTCTATGAAATTATTTTTGTTCAATAGGGGAACACCATCGCCCAGCTGGGAGCATCAGGCCAGCAGCTAGCTGTCGGATATTGCTTTTGTCTTTTTCAGTATAAATATAGCAAACTCATTTAGCCATTCTTTCGAGAATTGCTGCTGTCCATAGCAGTATGCCCTTGTATATGTCACTTTGTGAACATGTACACATATTTTGGGTGAGGGGGTGTATACTCAGAGGAGGCACTGCTGTCATAGGGTATGTTCTTTTCAGCTTTCCTTCATATGCCCAAAGCTACTAAGAGGTAGTACCAATCTATAATCTGATCAGCAGTCTAATCTCCAGGTGTTGAAATTCTTACCAACACCCAGCATTCCTCATCTTTTTAAAGTGCTATCTCAGGGTGGGTGTAATTGCATTTCTCTGTTGATTAATTATTGATGAAGTAGGACACTTTAATTTGTCTTTAGTCACCTGGTTATCCTTTGGGTGGGGGTAGGGCTGTTTGGGTATTATGCCCATTTTTCCCACTGGACCATTTACCTTTTTTCTATTGATTTGTAGCTCTTCCTATATTCTGAATATGAGTCCTGAATATCACAAGTGAGGGAATGAGATAATGATTACCTTTAGTTAATATATGTCTACAGAGTTTTTGTTTAAAAAGGAGTTATTTCTCCCAGTGATTCACACATTAGGCAGAAGCTTATGGCATCTTAGGGAATCTTTTTAAAAATTGAGATATATTTGACATGTAACATAATGGATACGATATCAGTTTCCAAAGTACAACATAATGATTTGGTATTTGTATATATTAAGAAATGATCATCAGAAGGTAAGTCTAGTTAGCATCTATGACCACATGGAATTAAAATATTTTTTCTTGTGATGGGAACTTTTTAAAATGTATTTTAATTTCAGTGTTTTTTAAAAGATTTTACTTGTTTGTCAGAGCGAGAGCGAGAGAGAGAGCAAGAGAGCAAAAGCCAGGGAAGCAGCAGGTAGAAGGAGAAGCAGGCTCCCCAACGAGCAGGGAGCCTGATTCAGAACTCAATCCCAGGACCCTGGGATCATGACTGGAGCTGAAGACAGAAACTTAACTGACTGAGCCAGCCAGTCGTCCCTAATTCCAGTATGGTTAACAGTGTTATAGGCATTTTGGGTGCACTCATCACAATACATGCCCTCTTTAGTTCCCATCACTGATTTCACTCAACTCCACACACCTGCCCAGCTGAGAACTTTTAGGATCTGTTCCTTTAGCAATTTTCAAATATACAATAGAGTATTAACTATAGTCACCACTGAGAAAGTCTTAATACAATCACTTTTCGGGATGCCTGGGTGGCTCAGTCAGTTAAGCTGCTGCCTTCGGCTCAGGTCGTGATAGAGTCCCACATCGGGCTCCTTACTCAGTGGGGAGCCTGCTTCTCTCTGTCTCTGCCTGCCACTTGGCCTGCTTGTGCTCTCTCTCTCTCTCTCTCTGACAAATAAATAAATAAATAAATAAATAAAATCTTTTTAAAAAATACAATCAATTTTCAAATAATTCATTCCAAAGCCATAAATTTTAAATTTTAAAAAAAATTATATTTTTTAAGACTTCCAGCTTGTGGTAATTTGTTACAGCAGTCCTAGAAACTAATACACAGCATAAACTAAGTTGTGGCTTGAAATGTGCTCTAATAATTGGGCTTGCCCTCTTGTTCTTCTGCCACCTTGATAAAAACACTCTGTATAGCCCACTGACCCAAGGATGAGGACAGAACAGCACTAGACACAGCTTGCATACTAAAGTCAACCTGATCTCAGCCTAAATCTGTTGACCCCATATGCAGGAGTGGGAATTAATGTTGTTTTGAGCTACTAAGTTTTGAGGTGTTTTGTTACACTGTTCCACATGACGATAGCTCACTGACACAATATGTAAGCATTTAATTTTGTTATGAGTTACTTGCAGACATTATGACATATCATCTCTAAATACCTCAACATGGGCATTTTCCCACATAACTTCACATACAATTATCACAGTGGGTAATTTAACATAAATATAATACTAATATGTAACATATATTCCATATTCTAACTTCCTTAATTGTTCCAATATTGCCTTTTGTGATTATTTTTAAAAACTCAGAATACAATCAAGGATTGCACATTGCATTTAATTGTCATGATTTCCCAGTTTTTTCCTTTAAACTGCAACAGTTTAAGTAAAACATTCTTTTTTTTTTTTTAAGATTTTATTTATTTATTTGACAGAGAGAAATCACAAGTAGACAGAGAGGCAGGCAGAGAGAGAGAGAGGGAAGCAGGCTCCCCGCTGAGCAGAGAGCCTGATGTGGGACTCGATCCCAGGACCCTGAGATCATGACCTGAGCCGAAGGCAGCGGCTTAACCCACTGAGCCACCCAGGCGCCCCATAAGTAAAACATTCTTTAAAAGATTTTGTTTTTTGGGGTGCCTGGGTGGGTTAAAGCCTCTGCCTTCGGCTCAGGTCATGATCCTAGGGTCCTGGGATGGAGCCCCACATCTGGCTCTCTGCTCGGTGGGGAGCCTGCTTCCTCCTCTTTCTGCCTGCCTCTCTGCCTACTTGTGATCTCTATCTGTCAAATAAATAGATTTTATTTATTTATTTAAAATCTAAAAGATTTTATTTATTTATTTGAGTTAGAGTGAAGAGGGAGAGAGAGAGAGGGAGAAGCAGACTCCCTGCTGAGCAGAGAGTCCATTACAGGGCTCCATGCCAGGACACTGAGATCATGACCTGAGCCAAAAGGAGATGCTTAAAGGACTGAGCCACCCAGATGCCCCTAAAGAAATCATTTTTTAAAAAATTGCTTTTATTTATTTGACAGACAGAGAGAGAGAGAGAGAGAGAGATCACAAGTAGGCAGAGAGGCAGGTGGGGGTGGGGAGGGGGTAGGTGGGGGGAGGCAGGCTCCCTGCTGAGCAGAGAGCACAATGCGGGCCTCCATTCCAGGACACTGAGATCATGACCGGAGCCTAAGGCAGGGGCTTCTAACCCACTGAGCCACCCAGGCGCCGTCCCCCTGGCCTTTTTTTTTTTTTTTAAGATTTTGTTTAATTATTTGAGAGAGAGAGAGATCACAAGTAGGCAGAGAGGCAGGCAGAGAGAAGGGGGAATCAGGCTCCCTGCTGAGCAGAGAGCCCAATGTGGGGCTTGATCCCAGGATCCTGAGACCGTGACCTGAGCCGAAGACAGAGGCTTAACTCTTTGAGCCACCCAGGTACCCCTAGGAAAGCATTTTTAATAAATTATTTCTTTTTCATGATACCATCCTTTTAAAGTATCATTTTACAGCATATTCCTCAATTTGGAATTGTCATTGTGTCTTCATGATTAAATTCCAGTGAAATATTTTGGTGACTTTATATCCTTTTCAATGCATCACATTAGGAGGTATATAATGTCATTTATCCCATTACAGGTGATATTAAGTTTGACAATTTGCTTATAAAATAGCTTACGTCAAATTTCTCTATTGGAAAAGTACCTTTTAATTCTTTTCATAATTAATTAGTTATCTGGGGAGAGATGCTTCAAAACTATGTGAATATGCTGTTTCCAAAACAATTATTTGGTGTTTCCCAACATACATGGGTGATACTTGCCTGAATTAGTACATACATATATACTTATATATATGTAATCATAGTACTTACACTTTTAATTCATTAATGCAGATTTCTTCCTTCCCACCCCAACCTGTATTTGTAGCCTTGTACCAAAGTGAGAATCTTTGCTTCCCAACACTATCAATGTATTTACTTATTATCTAAATCTTATATTATATGGTACTTTTACTGTAAGATCCAACAATCGTTCTTCTTGTTATTTACCCAAAGGAGATGAAAACTTATGTCCATGCAAAGCTCTGTGCACAAATGTTTAGAACAGTTCTATTCATAATTGCTAAAACTTGGAAGAAACCAAGATGTCCTTTAGTTATGTCTTTGGTTGCTTCCAAGTTTGGGCAATAATGATTTAAGCTGTGTAAAAACCCATATTCAGGACTTTGTGTGGACAAGTTTTCAACTCCGTTGGCTATATACCAGGGAGCATGACTGCTGGATCATATGGTAAAGAAAATGCATAGTTTCGTAAGAAACTGCCAAAATACCTTCCAAGGTGGTTGTACTATATTGCATTCTCAGAAACAATGAATAAGAGCCCCTGTTCTCCCATATGCTCACCAGCATTTGGTGTTTTCAGGGTTGTGGATTTTGGTCATTATAATAAGTATGTAGTAGCATCTTAGTGTTGTTTTAATTTGTATTTTCCTGAAGACATATGATGTGGAGCATCTTTTTATATGTTTATTTGCCATCTTTACATCTTTATATAGGTGAAGAGTCTGTTAAGGTTTTTGTCTCATTTTTTAGCTGGGTTGTTTTCTTATTGCTCAGTTTTAAGAATTTTTGCATATTTTGAATATTTATGAATCTTGGTCATTTGTCAGATATGTTTCTTGCAAATATTTTCACCCAATTTGTGCCTTGTGCTTCTGTTCTCTTGAAAGTTTCTTTTGCAGATAAGAAATTTTTAATTTAATTTTTTTGAAAGATTTTTATTTATTTATTTGAGAGAGAGACAGTGAGAGAGAGCATGAGTGAGGAGAAGGTCAGAGGGAAAAGCAGACACCCCATGGAGCTGGGAGCCTGATGTGGGACTCAATCCTGGGACTCCGGGATCATGACCTGGGCCGAAGGCAGTCCAACCAACTGAGGCACCCAGGTGTCCCAATTTAATTTATAAAAGATTTATCTATTGTTTTGAGGAGACAGAGAGGCTTCGGGGAGAGAGAGAAAGAGAATCCTGAAGCAGACTCCCCACCAATCGAGGAGTCTGACACAGGGTTCAATCTCAAAATCCTGAGATTACCCCCCAAGCCAAAGCCAAGAACAGGATGCTCAACTGACTGAGCCACCCAGGAGCCCCCCAAATTTTTTATTTTAATGAAGTCAAACTAATCAATTATTTCTTTCATGGGTCATAACTTTGGTAATGTATCTAAAAGTTCATCTCCACACCCAAGATTATCTAGATTTCCTGTTATTTTCTATAAGTTTTATAGTTTTGTAATTATATTTAGGTCTTTCCCCCCCCTTTTTTTTAAAGAGAGAGCACCCACGTGTGCATGGGGTGGGGGCAGAGATACAGGGAAAAAAAGAATCTAAGCAGGCTCCATACCCAGCACAGAGCCTGATGTGGGGCTTGATCTCATGACCCCGAGATCATGACCTGAGCTGATATCAAGAATCAGAGTTCAATCAACTGAGCCACCCAGGTGCCCCCATTTCCCTTTTTTCAGATAATTTTTATGAAGGGTATAAGGACTATATCTAGATTCATTTGTTTGGTTGCTTGGGTCTGCAGAAGGGATTGCAGTGGCTGTTCCAGGAGGGGACAGGATGAAAAGCAGCCCCATCCCAGCAGCTGGATATATGGGATCACCAGCTTCAGAGAATTAAGAGGGCCAGGAGTAACCTAGTTAGAGGAAGAATGTAACTTATGAAGGTTCCAAAGGGAAAAGAAGCAGTTTACCTTTCAGGATCAATAGCTCAGTATGCTGGAACATCAACAAACAAACAAAAGGCTCTGCTGTGGCTTTACTACTCTAGGAACAAAAATGGGGAGTTGAGGACTAGGGAAAGGAGAAGATGAGAGGAAAGGCTAAGAGTGTGGCTGAGTCATCCTTAATACAAAACAAGTGAAGCAAGCCACTCAGGGAAAGAGACGATAAGAGAAAGCCTACATATTTTGCAGAACCATTTGTTGCAAAGATTGTTTTATCCATTGGATTGCCTTTGCTCCTTTGTCAAAGATCAGTTGGCTATTTTTAAAGAGATTTCACTTATCTATTTTAGAGACAGAGAGAGTACATGCAAATGGGGGGGGGGGTTGGAGCAGAAGTAGAAGGAAAAGCAGACTCTGTGCCGAGCGCACAACCTGACACCCTGACACCAGGACCACGACTGGAACCAAAATCAAGTCAGATGCCCAACCAACTAACCCACCCGGGCACCTCAGGTGACATTTTTTAAAAGATTTTATTTATTTATTTGACGGGGTGGGGGACAAGCAGGGGAAGTAGCAGGAGCCCTACATGTGCAAAGGCAGATGCCTAACCAACTGAGCCACCCAGGCACCCCCAGTTGACTTAAGAAGATTTTATTTATTTGTTTATTTGTTTATAGCATGAGCAAGGGGATGGATAGAGGGAGATCGAGAGGGAGAGACTCTCAAGCCAACTCTGTGCTGAGTGTGGAGCCCCAGGCAGGGCTCAATCCCACAACCCTGAGATCATGACCTGAGTCAAAATCAAGAATTAGGAGGCTTAACCTGAGCCATCCGGGTACTCCTCAGTTGACTGTTTTTATGTGGGTTATTATGTGGCTATTTGTCTGTTTTTTTGCCAAAACCATTTTGTCTTAGTTACTGTAGCTTTATAATAAGTCTTCAAATTAGCCAGTGTCAGTCCTCTGACTTTGTTCTTTTTCAATATTGTGTTGACTATTCTGGGTCTTTGACCTCTCCATATAAATTTAGAATCAGTTTATCAATATCCACAAGAATATTCTGCTGGGATTTTTACTGAGATATTAACTATACATCAAGTTGGGAAGGACTGAAATCTTGCCAATATGGAGTCTTCCTATCCAGGAACATGGAATACCTTTCCATTTGTTTAGTTAGATTTCTTTTATCAGAATTTTAAAGTTTTTCTCATATAGATCTTGTACATATTTTGTTAGACTTACACCTAAGTGTTCCATTTTGGGGGGTGCTACTGTAAGTGGTATTGTGTTTTTATTTATTTAAAATTTTATTCATTCATCAAAGAGAGAGAGAGAGTCCACATGTAAGCACAAGGAGGGGGAGTGCAGAGAGAGAAGGAACCCCACCCTTCGCTGAGCAAGGAGCCTGATGTGGGACTCAAGCCCAGGATCCTGGGATCACGACCTGAGCTGAAGGCAGATGCTCAACTGACTGAGCCACTCAGGTGTCCTAGTATTGTGTTTTTAATTTTAAATTCCACTTGTTCTTTACGGGTATATAGGAAAATGATTATCTTTTTTTATATGATTCTCATATTCTGCAACATTGCTATAATTACTTATTAGTTCCAGGAGTTTTTTGTTGAAACTTTTAGTTTTTCTACATGCCTGTTCATGTAATATGCCAACAGTTTTCTTTCTTTCTTCCTAAGCAGTATACATTTTGTTTCCTTTTCCAGACAATATTTTTTCCATGCAATGTTTAAAAGCAGTGGTTAGGGGTTCCTTGGTAGGTCAATCAGTTAAGGGTCTGTCTTCAGCTTGGGTCATGATCTCAGGGTCCTGGGATCGAGCCCCGCATCGGGCTCTCTGCTCAGCAGCGAGCCTGCTTCCTCCTCTCTCCCTCCCTGCCTGCCTCTCTGCCTACTTGTGATCTCTGTCAAATAAATAAAACACACACACACACACACACATATGTACGTATATATGCCAAAGAATTTGGGAATTTGAATTATGCTATTACACGAGTGCCATTTTTGTTTGTTCATTTGTTTGAAAATCTACTCAGGCAAGCCTGAGAAATGTAATTTGACTCATACTGGATAACAAGCTTTTTTTTACCCCATGTTCTGTTCTATACAACTCTTGATTTCCTGATTGTAAAACTAGTGTAGATAAAAATCTATTCAAAATTTATGTAAAATCTGGCACTTATGTTTACTCATTTACCTTTACACCATACATTTGAATGCTTCTGAAATTGTTCTGAAAATTTTGTCACTATTTTCAACTTCTTTCAGAAAAAATACCCTACCTAACTAGAATATTGGAAAATCTCTCCATTTGTTATTTCTATTATTGTATCCAAACTTCAAGTTGTCTTATAGTTGTATTATTAGTAATACTTACTGTTATAATCATACTATATTAATATCTGGGATCCCCTCTAATTTTCTTTCATATATATACTTCTTAATCTGAAAAAAGCCTGTCTATTTTTAGGGGCCAATGTATTTTGAAACACTGGGGTCACATCTGCTGTTACAGACTTTACTACTATTTTAGAATTCTTTTCTTCCAAGTGTCTTTTCATGCATTTTAGGTTTCTTATTCATTCTGGCAGGAACAGGAGGCTTCAGGGGTCCAGGAGTCTTTCTTAGGCAGCTTAATGTACTGCAGCTGCTCTTGATCTACCATCTGTTGCTTCGAATGACAATACCTCTTATTGTTCACCATGTGCAGGTGCGTATAATGTTTCAGTCTTTCACAGTAACATAAGAAGACAGAATATAAACCAATACCACTTATAGTCCAGATTTATATTACATTCTTATTTTAAATACATGGCTTTCTTGCCCTTATTCATGCTTTTTTGTTTTCCAGGCTGACTGGTCGCATAGGTTACAGGTGTCTTTCCATGAAATTTGATGAGTGTTTGGGAAACTTCCCAATTTAGTCAAATGAAGCCTAGGCTAGAGTGACAATTTTTCTCTTCATTAAACTCTGACCAATTTCTCCCTTTTACAATTGAAGTCAATTCACATAACAACCCTAAATCAGTACCTCAGTTTTTTATTGAAACTAATATTTTGAAAATGTTTTATACCTTAAAACAGAAATGATCATTATATTTTCTGTGTTGAGATACACAGAACAGTAGCCACATGGGTGGCTCAGTCCTTTGGCTCTGGTCATGATCCCAGGGTCTTATGTTTGAGCCCTGCATGGGGCTCCCTGCTCAGCAGGAAGTCTGCTTCTCCTTCTGCCCCTTCCCCTGCTTTCTCTCTCTCTCTCAAAAAAATAAATAAACCTTTTTTAAAATCCTCAGAATAGCAAATGAGAAAATTATCTTTAAGAATACTAAATATTAACAGGGTTGGCTGAGGAAGACAAGTGTACTTCCTGAATAGGCCTTTCCTTTCTGAGATTAACAAATTTATTTACTTAAGAATTTTACTTCAGGGGCACCTGGGTGGCTCAGTGGGTTAAAGCCTCTGCCTTCAGCTCAGGTCATGATCCCAGGGTTCTGGGATCGAGCCCCACATCAGGCTCTCTGCTCAGCAGGGAGCCTGCTTCCCTCTCTCTCTGCCTGCTTGTGATCTCTGTCAAATAAATAAATAAAAATCTTTTTTAAAAAGAATTTTATTTTATTCTCAACTTGCTAGAATTAACTTTATACCATAATCCATACATGTGAACATGTAGTAAAACTCTGGCTATATAGCAGTCACTTATTTCAACAGATGGAAAGAATGATATTAAACTAATTAGAAAGGAGAGTTTACAAATATAGACATAGAAATTTGAGGGTTAGTTGCACTTTTGACTTTATAGCTTATTTATTAGCATTTTACTTCATTTTTATTTAAATTCAATTAATTAACATAATGTCTTATTAGTTTCAGAGGTAGAGTTCAGTGATTCATCAGTCTTATATAATACCCAGTGCTCATTACATCACGTGCCTCCTTGATGTCCATCACCCAGTTACTCCATCCCCATCCTCCCCTCAAGCAACACTCAGTGTGTTACCTATGATTAAGCTTTTAAAAATAGGTATCTAGGGGCGCCTAGGTGGCTCAGTGGGTTAAAGCCTCTGCCTTCAGCTCAGGTCATGATTCCAGGGTCCTAGGATTGAGCCCTATGTCTGGCTTTCTGCTCAGCAGGGAGCCTGCTTCCCTTCCTCTCTCTTTCTGCCTGCCTCTCTGCCTACTTGTGATCCGTCAAATTAACAAATAAAATCTTTTTTAAAAATATGTATCTACTTTCTTACAATATTTTTTATCAAAATAACAACACTTGGTGGCGCCTGGGTGGCTCAGTGGGTTAAAGCCTCTGCCTTCAGCTCAGGTCATGATCCCAGGGTCCTGGGATTAAGCCCCACGTTGGGCCCTCTGCTCAGCAGGGAGCCTGCTTCCTCCTCTCTCTCTGCCTGCTTCTCTGCCTACTTGTGATCTGTCAAATAAATAAATAAAATCTTTTAAAAAATAGCAACACTTGAATGAGGCATTTCATTATCTTTCTCCTGTTTTTTTCTTGCTTTCTATCAAAGAATCTCTACTCACTTATCAAACTAAGAAGCTCCCCATCTAAGGTTGCATGTAATTCATAGTGATTTAATCATCACTATATGGAAGATACAAGGTAAAAAGCATAAAATACTTTATTTTACACTTTTTAATTTTATACACAAAGTAAAAACAATAAGCATACCAAAAAAATCCTATTATTTTCAACTGACAGCTTACATACTAGCAGGAAGAAAATGGGGGGGGGGGCAGACCAAGTTTTACTGCTAGAATTCCTATTACTTCTTACCACATCTAAATATAATTATACTTTTGGGGGGGCCTGGGTGGCTCAGTGGGTTAAGCCTCTGCCTTCAGCTCAGGTCATGAACTCAGGGTCCTGGGATCAAGCCCCACATCCTGCTCTCTGCTCACAGGAGTCTGCTTCCCCCTCTTTCTCTACCTACTTGTGATCTCTATGTCAAATAAATAAATAAAATCTTTTTAAAAATTAAAAAAATATATAATTACACTTTTTTTCCTCCCAGAAGCTGAAATCAGAGCAGTACTCTCAGCTATGCTTTCTTGATTGTTTTTGGCTAAAAAGATAGAGCTTTTTAGTAAAATTTACTCTGTGAATATTTTAGCAAACATTTCTAAATTCCTATATATACAAATATTTCTCAAATACGTATCTGAAAACAAGATGTGTTGGAAGAAATGCCTGGGAAATTCTCAGTCTATTTGCACATTATTTTCTGTGATAGAAGTGAGAGATCACTCTGGAAATTTTCAATTTCCCTATACATCTCTACAGATTTTAATAGGCAGATCTCCCAAAAACCACTTCGGGTGGGGGGGCGTCTAAGATCCCAAACCTTTACAATTTGATTTTGAGTTTAGGATCTTAATCCAAAGTCCTCAACTTTATCAAAAGCATTTTCCTATTTTACCACCAGGTGGCAGATGGATCCATTTTTTTGGAGCCGGAGCCCAACCCCGCCCTACCGGAAGTTGTCATGAAAAGGAACCCTCTTTGGCCACGCCTACAGTTCAGCACCCGGGACACGGACAGCGACACCGCCCAGCTTAGTCCCATGACCTGCTGCAGAGGTTTTCACCTGACAAAGGAGTTGGCCAATCCCAACTTGTTCCAAGGGCCGCGTGACTGACTAAGTTATAATGCCAGCTATGGAGGGGGGTAAGAACCCTTTGGTTTTGGACACTTAGGCTGGGAGAAACCAGTCTATATTAAATAATATCCCCTATTGCAAAATGCCGTCTTTTCTCTCTCTCACTACTCTTGGATTCTAAGCCCATGCTGTGAATCCTGTCTTCGTGTGTGTGACAGACATTAGATCATCCCACCTTGGTGTGTTGGTTTATTCCAACAAAATGCGTAAGCCAGCAAAGGCGGTACAAAAGTCTGTGTGAGTTATGGCGGCCAATGCCTCATCTTGCGCACAGCTGCTTGTCAGTTTTCCTAAGAAACTAGCGTGACGATAGACTGCTTTTTTCGCATTGTTTTCCTATTAATTACTCTCAAAAACACAAACAGCAGCTGTCTTTGTTCACATGAAATGACTGTTTAAGGCAAAGAGACTGGACTGAATCACAAGTGTGCTTAAGAAATGACGGTTTAGGTGTTATGTTTCCAGTTGCTTAGCAACAAATTAGACAAAAAGAGCATGTTTGCAGGTTTTAATTCGTGTATCAAAATGGCAAAACTCAAGGGCAAATGAAAATGGGCTCGGGACAGCCTAACTTTTAACTGTCAGTAGGAATTAGAATCAGAGTCTAATTAAATCTCTGTCCTGGGGCAGCAGGTAGGGCTAAATAGGAACGTAGCTATTTAAGATGCACCAACAGGCTAAATTAGACTTAGTTTTAGCTGTAATTTATTCATGTTTAACAAATTTCTTTCTTTCCCACTTTGTTTTGGCGGTGATAATTCATCTCTTTAACCAGCAGAGGGCGAATTGGCTGCATCTTTCGCCCCTAAGACACTCCCTCCTCTCGCCCCCCTTCCCCCACTCCTCCTCCCCTTGCCCCAGAGAAATTAATTTACTAGGCTCCTCAAATATACACCAGCTGAGGAAGGGGTGGCAGAAAGACATTTGCACACAGATCTTGGCAGAGTGCCTGCCCTGTCAACCTTGGATCTGTGGCTGCTCTTGTGTCTCTTTGCTGGGGGCTGCAGAGGGGATTGCAGTAGTTGTTGCAGGAGGGGGCAGGGATGAAAAGCAGCCCCACCCCAGCAACTGATATATGGGATCACTAGCTTCAGAGAATTAAGAGGGCCAGGAGTAGCCTAGTTAGAGGAAGAATGTAACTTATGAAGGTTCCAAAGGGAAAAGAAGCAGTTTATCTTTCAGGATCAGTAGTTCAGTATGCTGGATCAACAAACAAACAAACAAACAAAGGCTCTGCTCTGGCTTTGCTACTCTAGAAACAAAAATGGGGGGTTGAGGGCTAGGGAAAGGAGATGAGAGGAAAGACTAAGAGTGTGGCTGAGTCATTTTTAATACAAAACAAGTGAAGCAAGCTACTCAGGGAGAGAGACAATGAGAGAAAGCCTGCCAGGACACAGAGCAGAGCAATGGAGCATGCTGCACAGAGTTAATTTATTGTTGGGAAGAGCCCTCCACATTGTGGACAAATAGGCTACCTGCTCCACAGGGGCGTTTTACCAAGTCTTGTAGGATTTTGCAGAATCTCCTTGGGCAGGAGGCCAGAAATCCCATTAATTGGACGTGTCCTTTCTCCTACAAATATTTATGTCTCAGAATTCCTCTAACTCAGATTCAAACTAGTAAAATTAATTTTTCCTGGAGGTCATTAAACTAAGTTTTATGTGGCATTGCATTTCTCTCCTTCAAACATTAAATTTCTGTAAAGCTTATTTTTAAAGGACACCACTGCATTAATAAATTCAACTCTTGGGGTGCCTGGGTGTCTCAGTTGCTAAGTGTATGCCTTCAGCTCAGGTCAGGATTTCAGGGTCCTGGGATGGAGTCCTGCATAAGGCTCCCTGCTCAGTAGGGAGCCTGCTTCTTCTTCTCCCACTCCCCACGCTTGTGTTGCCTAACACTCTGTCAAATAAATAAGTAAAATCTTTTAAAAATAAATAAATAAATTCAACTCTTGAGAGTGTGTGAAACTCTTAAAGTTGGCTATGGCAGGGGGCAAGAGGATGTCTTAAGAAGATAGATCAACATCTTTCAGAAAGCATGATTTGACTCACAATTCTATGATTAATCTAGAGATAAACTGCACTTTGATGGTGTGTTGAATGCCTGTGTCTTTGTAGCATTGCCTCTCTACATGAGCACTGATAATATAATTTTTTTTCTTTCTTTTCCCTTAGATTTTATTTATTTATTTGTCAGAGAGAAAGCACAAGGAGGGGGAGCAGCAGGCAGAGCAGGCAGAGAGAGAAGCAGGCTCCCCACTGAGCAAGGAGTGTGATGCAGGACTCCATCCCAGGACGCTGGGATCATGACTTGAGCTGAAGGCAGCTGCTTAACCGACTGAGCCACCCATGCATCCCTGGTAATATAAATTTTCTATGCATATAACAAGTTTCATTCATGTTGCACCAGGAGCCAAATGAGTCCTTAAAATTGACTATATAATGATAATATAATTATAATCTTTCCATGAAAGTTAAAATTATCTTTTTAAAAAACCCAAGTAAAAAAATAAAAAATTAAATTAAATTAAAAAACCCAAGTAGTAAGTCAGCAAACAAGCATGTAATAAAAAGGAACACCCTAATAGCCAACAAGCATATGAAAAGGTTTTCAACATCATTAATTATCAAAGAAATGGAATTTTAAATGACAATAAAATGCCTTTACCCACCCAAGATAATGGCTTAATTAATTAATAATAAAACATGACACTTTCAAGTGTTGGAAAGGATTGGACAAATTCAACTATCACACACTCTGATAAAGTGTAAGTTGGTACAATCACTCTGGAAACCTGGGAGCATTTAGTCAAGTATCTTATAGTATACCCTACAACTCAACAATAGCACTCTTAGATACATAATAGAAATGCTTACATGTGCATAAAAAAGACATGTACAAGAATGCTCATCATAGGGGTGCCTGGGTGGCTCAGTGGGTTAAGCCTTTGCCTTCAGCTCAGGTCATGATCCCAGAGTCCTGGGATCGAACCCCGCATCTGGCTCTCTGCTGGGCGGGGAGCCTGCTTCCCCCTCTCTACCTCTGCCTGCCTCTCTGCCTACTTGTGGTCTCCATCTGTCAAATAAATAAATAAACTCTTAAAAAAAAAAAGAAGAATGCTCATCATAGCTCAAATTTGGAAGCACCCCAAATGTATCTCAATGCTAGCATGGAAAAGATATTATCACCAAAAACAGAAATATATACAACATGACATTTTTAAAGACTTCTCCTATAGCAACATTATGTATAAATCTCACAAACATAGTGTTCAGTAGGAAAAAAATCAGAAACCGAAGAAAACATTTTATATGATTCTATTTCTATAAAGCTCAATAACTGAAAAAAACTACTCTAAGATGATTAAAGTCAGAATAGTGGTTCTATTTGGTGGAGATAGAGACTAGCAGGGAGCTCAAGGGAGGCTTCACAGGAATTGGTAATATCCTAGTTCTTGATCTGGATGTTACAGGTGTGTTCACTCTGTGAAAATCTATTGAGCTATACACTATATTGGTATGTGTTACTTATATTATACTGCAATAACAACAACCAAAGAAAAACACAGGATGTATCATTTTGTGCTTACATTTAAAATCATTCAGTCTCTTCCCATTACACTGAGAGCATTATGTAAATTCCTTAATTTATCTACAAAGCCCTGAATAAACTAATAATTTTTAATCTCTCATTAACCACGTGCTCCTTCCACTATCACACTTGAATTACTCTGACTTTTCATCAGTGTCTAGAACATGTCAATCTCTTTTCAATCTTGGGGCCTTTGGACTTGCTGTTTCCCGCTGGGAATGAATGATTGCCAGCTCTTTTCATGACATGCTCCTTTTAACCCTTCCACTCTCAGATTAGTAACATTTTGTTAGAGAAGCTTTCTTTGAATCTCCTATCAAAAGCCCCTATGAGGTGCCTGGGTGGCTCAGTCCTTAACCGTCTGCCTTCTGCTCAGGTCAGGATCCCAGGGTCCTGGGATCGAGCCCCGCATTGGGCTCCCTGCTCTGCGGGGACCCTGCTTCTCCCTTACCCACTCCCTCTGTTGTGTTGTCTCTCTCGCTGTGTCTCTGTCAAATAAATAAATAAAATATTTTTTTAATCTAAAAAAAAAAAGCCCCTGTGATATTATTCTATGTGCTGCTATAACAAAGTACCACAAACTTAGTGGCTTTAAACAACACATCTATTATCTTGGACTTCTGGCGGTCAGAAGTCCAAAATGTGTCTCACAGGACTAAAATTGAGGTATCAACAGGAATACTTTCCTTCTGGACGCAGTAGAGGAGAACCCATCCCCTTGCCTGTGCCAGCTTTTACAGGCTGCCTGCCCGTCTGGGCAGATGGCCCCTTCTCCCATCCATCCTCAAAGTCAGCTGTCCAGCAGCTTCAAATCTGACTTTGATACTTTCTCCCCTGCCTCTCTTCTCCACTCTTGTGATAATGCTGGGTCCACCCAGATACTCCAGGATGATCTCCTGACATCAAGGTCAACTGACTAGTAACTGTAATTCCCACTTGTTATGTGATATAACATATTTACAATTCTGGACATATCTTTCAAGGGACAATATTCTGCCTTCCCCTGTCCCCCTGACTTTTTTGTAGGACAATATCTTGTTTATTTCCTTAAAAGCACTCATCACAATTTTTAATTGTTTTGTCTGTTTCCTTGTTCACTCTAATGTAAATTCTAAGACAGCACAGACATGATCTGTCTTGTTAGCCGCTGTTTCCCCAGTGCTTAGCCTAATGTCTGGTGCACTGTAGGAGTTCAAAAAGTCTTAGTGGAAAGAATAAATAGATGATTATGATTTTAGGTTTATGTTTTGACACTTAACAGCTCTGTTTGGTCTTTGTCTTTCCTTCTCATATAAAAATATAAATTGCATCTTGGCAAGAGGGGAATTTCTGGGGGAATTACAGCATCAATTTTTCAAACTCTCTTTCATACTAGCTCGCTGTAAAAAATAATGCCCACAGAGGGGTGCCTGGGTGGCTCAGTGGGTTAAAGCCTCTGCCTTCGGCTCAGGTCATGATCCCAGGATTCTGGGATCGAGCCCCACATCGGGCTCTCTGCTCGGCGGGGAGCCTGCTTCCTCCTCTCTCTCTCTGCCTGCCTCTCTGCCTGCTTGTGATCTCTATCTGTCAAATAAATAAAATCTTTAAAAAAAAAAATAATGCCCACAGATAAAAGCCCATATATGTCCCATACATATCTTCATTTCTTTTTTGTACTTACAAGGATAGTTTATAAGTTACCTTCCCCTGGAATATAGCATATCGCAGGGGTCATGCCACTGAAGAAAAGATCATCAAGGATGAAAAGTTGTAATTCTTTATTATAACGTTAGGAAAATGTGGTACAAAGGGCTCTAAGTCTGATCCTAGGATACAGTTATGAAGATATCATCAGATAATCGTTTATCTGTTTTACCAGGTTTATACTATCAGATACCAAAGGTTTTTTTTAATAGTTGGTGATTCATTTATTCAAGAAATATTTATTGATTGACAAACCGTAAGAGACTCTTAATCTCAGAAAACAAACTGAGGTTTGCTGAGGGTTGCTGGGGGTGTGGGGAGGTAGGAAAAGGGTGGTTGGGTTATGGCCATTGGGGTTATGATGATTCACAGACCTGTAACCCTGGGGCAAATAATACATTATTTGTTAATAATACATTATATGTTAATAAAAATAATTTTAAATAAGAAATATTTATTGATCATCTATTAAGTATCCAGTTAATAGGCTTTTAGGCTCTGAGTACACAGTATGAATAATACAAAGTCCCTATGTTTAGGGTGTCTACAAATTGATATATAATATTATGTGAGATATGGCAAGTTTTATAAAGAAGAAAGGTTTTGAATGGTTATTTGATTTATGTTATGAAAAGAAAAGTCTGGTTGTTGTCTGAATGGAAGAAGGGAGACCAATTAGAATACCAGTGCAGGAAAATAGGTGGAAAACAATGGTAGTTTAAAATAAGATGATCAGGGGTGCCTGGGTGGCTCAGTAGGTTAAAGCCTCTGCCTTTGGCTTGGGTCATGGTCCCAGGGTCCTGGGATCAAGCCCCGCATCTGGCTCTCTGCTCAGCACAGAGCCTGCTTCCTCCTCTCTTTCTGCCTGCCTCTCTGCCTACCTGTGATCTCTGTCAAATAAATATATCTTTAAAAAAATATATTAAAAAAATAAAATAAAATAAGATGATCATACTGGAGTCATTAAAAATTGGCTGGACTTGAGACATATTTTCAAGATAAAATTTACATGGTTTGATAATGGATCTGGATGTGGTTGGTGGTGCCTGTTTACTGATATGGGGAAAGTCAGGGTTAATTTCAGAATGGCCAATCAAGATTTCTGTACACATTAAATTTCAAAGGCTTGTTAAAGTTATAAATTAAATTGATAGGGCAATTGAATATTTGGGTCTGGGGAGTTAGGGGAGATGGCACACCTAGAAATATGAATTTTAGAGTAAAGATTAGGAAAACTATAATTAAAGCAATGACACTGGATTAGATCACATAAGAAAGTAGTGAAGATAGTGACGATTGGCCAGTCATAGTGGTGCCTAGGTAGCTCAGTGGGTTAAAGCCTCTGCCTTCGGCTTGGGTCATGGTCTCAGGGTCCTGGGATTGAGTCCCGCATCGGGCTCTCTGCTCAGTGGGGAGCCTGCTTCCTCCTCTCTCTCTGCCTTGTTCTCTGCCTGCTTGTGATCTCTGTCTGTCAAATAAATAAATAAAATCTTAAAAAAAAAAAAAAAAGATTGGCCAGTCATAGGGTACTTCATCACTCAGAGGTCTAGAAAATGAGAAGCCAGCCAATAAGACTCAGGGGGAGTAGCCAGTGTGGTAGGAGGAAATCCAGGAGAGAATGTGCCCTGAAAGTCAAGTGGAAAAAGTTTCAAGAAGGAGGAAGGACACATCCTGAGAGTTTAATAAGATGAAACATGAGATGGGAAAGATGGAGGTTCCCCTGTGACCCTGGCAGAGTAGATTCAATGAAGTGATAAAATTTAAAAAAAAAAAAAAAAACCTGATCTAATGTGATAATCCATTATGAAAATATTATTCAGCTTGGATTCCTTTTAAATACTGCTACCTGAAGTAAGATTATATGAACTGCCAAGATTGCTGATCTATAAACATGGAATAAATTGGCAAAACTTCTAAATTCACAATTTCTTGGTATTAGATCAAAGTATTTAGATTGATTCACTGTAACGATGGTGGGAGGAAATACTGAGACTACTTCTTCATAGCTCTGAAGATACTGCTTTATGCTCTGCCCATAATTTGCAATAACAGAAATCAGTTTTAAATTCTTCCCGTTGGGGTGCCTGGGTGGCTCAGTGGGTTAAAGCCTCTGCCTTCAGCTCTGCTCATGATCCCAGCCAGGGTACTGGGATTGAGCTCCACATCGGGCTCTCTGCTCAGCGGGGAGCCTGCTTCCCCCTCTCTCTCTGCCTGCCTCACTGCATACTTGTGATCTCTGTCAAATAAATAAATAAAATCTTAAAAAAAAAAATAAATTATTCCCCTCTTCTGAAGTGGTTACAGATGCCTACTCTGTGCCTGGAAATAGAAAAACAAACTTTCCTGTAGAGAGATTTTCATTAAAACTTTAATTTTAACTAAACCAATACATTTTCCAAGCATTTCAAAGCATTTTCCAAGACCTCCACATGATACACTGACGTTTGCAAACTAGTTCTTTGCATTACTTGTGTTTATATGATGGTGAGGCTTTTTCCAGTAATCACCATCATGATCATTTAGCCCCCTAATCTCACAAGGTGTCCACTTTACAGAGCTCCTAAATCCTTTGCATGGGCCCAGGCAAGAAGTTTTAGAATGTGATCCTCTCCATGATCTCTGCCAGCTCTTTTTCAGAGAACTGTTACATTGAGAAACTTTTCTTCTAAAGATTGTTTCATTTCACCTAACAGTCAGTGCTACAGTCATTCACCTGAGCTGAAGGCAGACACTTAACCAACCGAGCCACCTAGGCAGCCTGATGAGTACTAATTCTTTATATGTAACTTTTCTCACTTTGGGGGGAAAAAAAAAGATTAGGAGAGGAATTGGAAGTGGTAAGTAGAAGGAACTCTTCCAAGGAATTTTTTTTTTTTTTAAGAAGAGAGAACTGAGCTGTAATTAGAAGGAAAAATGAGGTCAATAAATGGTTATTTTAAGATGTGAGAAATAACACTATGACTGTTTGCTGATAGGAAAGATCCTGTAGAAAGGAGAAGATTGATAATACATATGGGGCGATAGAAAGCAATGTCTTTGAGTATATGATGTGGGAGGGGATTTTGAGTACTGTGGAAAGGTGGCTTTAGCAAGGAGCATGAACAATTTAGCTAACAGCCACAGAACATCAGGTAGTGGAGAAAGGAACAAAGACAGACCAGAAGGTCAACGTGGTGCAAATTTGTGGCCATAGTCTTCTGATTGCTTCATTTATCAATGAGTAAAGATGATGGTCTACTGATCAAAGTTGGGGTGTGCTGAAGGTTGAGAAGAGCAGAGAGTATAATGTTGTCAAAGCAAGTAGGTGAGAGTAGGAGCTTATGGACTAGGAAAATACAATATGATCACCAGGCAGCATTGAAGTCCATTTGAAATTTGTAATTACAAATAGAATGTGAGAACAGCCCAAAATATTGTGGTATTTTCTCCTAAGACTTTTGTTTTAAGATTTTATTTTGGAGGCATCTGCATGGGTCAGTTGGTTAAGCATCTGACTCTTAATTTCAGCTCAGATCATGATCTCAGGGTCATGAGATCGAGCTCCGAGTTGGGCTCCGCTGAGCATGGAGCCTACTTAAGGTTTTCTCCCTTCCTCTCTACCCGACTGCTCCTACCCACTCCTACCACATTCACACTCTCTTAAAAAAAAAAAAAAAAGAAAGGAAGAAAGAAAGAGAGAAAAGATTTTAAGTAATCTCTACACCCATCTTCAGGCTTAAACTCATGCACAACCCCAAAGTCAAGAGTCACATGCTCCACCAGCTGAGCACCTCTCTACAATCACTTCAATCAATGTGAATAGAGGCCTGGTATAGACAAAGTTTTGGATTTATGAGGAGTAGGATTGTTTAGAAGCATGTGTATTAAAATGCAAGAAAGTCAGGGAGTTAAGGGTATATAAAATGGAATGCTTATAATGACTGGCCATAGGCTTTTAGCTCAATAAGGATAAGTAAAGTCATGGGGGTAGTAGGGATGATGAAAGATGGCAGGACTAATGGGATTTTATGTCTTGGAGTGGCTGTAGTTATTTTTGAAGTTAGGATGCTACAGGGAATGAGCTGGAAAAATTGGAGGGAGTAGCCAGACAGCTGGATGCTTAAAATGGCTAACAGAGAAATAAGAAGTATGAATAACATGAAGTCTGCATCTGATTTTGGCTGGGAGTAAGTGGCTGAGGCAGGTAGAACACGGACTAACTGCAGGAGAGAAGGTCAAGGGATAGAGAGGCTACTAGAAGACAAACCTCTGTGAGATCAATTTCACCAAGAATTATGACTGGAATAACACCAGAGAGGGTGATGAAGCGTCAACAGTTAAAATCTTCCAGAAATGAGGATCAGTGAAACACGGTCAGTAGATGGCAGCCCCAAGGAGAGGCAGGAGGTGGAAAAACTATGACATGAGATTCCAAGCTGAATGTTGTTAGGCATTCAGGGGGAAGGGGGTAGAGTGATATGGAAGTGGCAATGAGGAGCAGGAAGGGAATTTCTTCTTTCTTGCCCCAGTAGTTTTAGAGCTAAAAAGACAAACCACAGTTACATTATGGGAAAGAAAAAAAGAAGAAGAAGTAATGTCTTCAGGGACAGCCAGGTTTTAGTTAGAAGGTGAATTTTCAGAGAAGACACTGAGGATAAAGGGGATTTTGGTGACTGACCAGAGGGCACAGTGGAAGGGTTTCAAAAGTGGACGTAGCTGTAGGGCACCTGGGTGGCTCAGTCAATTATGCATCCACTCTTGACTTCAGCTCAGGTCATGATCTCAAGGTCAGGAGATTGAGCCCCACCTCAGGCTTAACATGGAGCGTGCTTAAGATTCTCTCTTTCTGGAAGTGGAGATGCAATGTCGGGGGTTTGGGGGTAGGAAAAGAAAAAAATGAAAGAAGATGGTATCAGGAGGGAGACAAACCATAAAAGACTCAATCTCAAAAAACAGACTGAGGGTTGCTGGGGAGTGGGGGACAGGAGAGGGTGGTGGGGATATGGACATTGGGGAGGGTATGTGCTATGATGAGTGCTGTGAAATGTATAAACCTGGCGATTCACAGACCTGTACCCCTGGGGATAAAAATACATTATATGTTTATTTTTTAAAAAATATAGAAATGATTGAAAATGCTCAGTAATTGTGATTTATTTCACATGAATTAAATGCAATCATTTTCTTTAAAGAGATACTTCAAATGGCAGGAGGTAAGGAAAGACATTCTGTTTCATAAAGTTGTTTTTCTAAATTATAATTTGCTTAAAATTCTTTTACTTTCAAACTATATCTAGTTTTACATAATTGATTGGAATGACAATGGTGTTCGTTGTTTTTGTTTAGTGATACACTGAAACTAAGTTATCATGGTACAGAATGTATTCTTTATGGAATTTAGAGGCTAATTAGTCAAGAAGGGAGAGTTGGTATCTACATAAATCAATTAATAAATCTGCAGAAGTTAAAAAGAAAAAAAAAGATTCTCTCTCTCCCAGACTATGGACTCTGAAAAACAATCTGAGGGTTTTGAAGGGGCAGGGTGGGGGTGGGAGGTTGGGGGAGTCTGGTGGTGGTTATTGTGGAGGGCACGTATTGCAAGGAGCACTGGGTGTGGTGGAAAAACAATGGATTCTGTTACACTGAAAAGAAATTAAATTTTAAAAAAGTTAAAAAAAAAAGATTCTCTCTCTCCCTCTGCCCCTCCCCACCCTCAACCCACCCCTGCTCATTCTTTTCTCTTTCTTTTTTTTTTTTTTTTAAGATTTTATTTATTTACTTGACAGACTGAGATCACAAGTAGGCAGAGAGGCAGGCAGAGATAGAGGAGGAAGCAGGCTCCCCGCGGAGCAGAGAGCCTGATGTGGGGCTAGATCCCAGGACCCTGGGATCATGACCTGAGCCGAAGGCAGAGGCTTTAACCCACTGAGCCACCCAGGCGCCCCTCATTTGCTCTTTCTTAAGAAAAAAAAAAAAGAATGGAAGAAGGTGGAAATCATATTTTTTAAAAAAGAAAAGAAATCCACAGAACAACACGGGAGCTACTCTCTGGGGGCAAAGAGTTGATGGCAGAGTTCTGAACTTCTGGAAATGGACATAAACTAGAAAGCTAATGCTGATGGCCATGAGGGCAGATAGTGTTGGTAAGGCTGTGACTCTGGGGTAAGGTACAGGGGGTCTCATCAGAAACATTCAGAATTCTTGGGCTCTCACATGGCTAAAACTGGTGTCTTCCTTTCAGCACAGGGCCACAAGGAGACCCCCTCCAAACCCTGCCAACACAGTTTCCGAGGCCTGAGACACAGGACAATTGTGATCTAACATGAGAGTTTCCTTCCACTGCCTTGGATATTATCCACAGCAGGAGGAATCAAAAGGTGCTAGCTTTCTACCCAATTTGAGGACAAATCTAGTCCTGAAGCCCATGCTTCTCCAAAGACCTTCCCCAAAGACCAGAACATTGGGTGATAGTGGTGTTGCCAGTGCTGCCCATTCTTCTCACTGGAAGCAATGGCCTGGGACAACCAAAGGGTGACAAGAATAGGGTTTTTTTTTGTTTGTTTTTTTAAAGATTATTTATTTATTTATTTGACAGAGAGCACAAGCAGGGGGAACAGCAGGTAGAGGGAGAGGGAGAAGCAGGATCCCTGTGGAGCAGGGAGCCTAATGTGGGTCTCGACCCAGGAACCTGGGATCATGACTTGAGAGGAAGGCAGACACTTAACACACTGAGCCACCCAGGTGCCCCAGGGCAACAATAACATCTTCTTGACAAGTACCACTGAGCGGAAGAGTGCTCATGTTTTTGCTATGGCTACCAAGGGTGCTCTTGAAACAGGGGAGTTCACTTACAGTCTCCAGAGGAATTTTTTTTTAACTTTAAAAGTTGGCTACTTTCTATCACCAAGATCAAAAACACACTGGCCTAATCAGTAACTGTGGACATTTTGAAACATCCTAATATTTAAAAGGAAATTAAAAGTAAGTCTCCCTTGCTATCAATGCTTAAAATCACAGAGAGACATACACATTCTGAGTCACTGTAATAATTTTCTAGTCTTAGTTCACTGAATCTCTGCAGATTCAATTTGGCATCAAATAACAAACCATTCTTCTCTGCCACCAGGGCCACTGGGAGCTGATGGGGAGACAGATAGCACCTTAGCTACAGAAAAGGACAAAGAAGTACTTTCAGGTAACATTTTGTTTTGGGAAAAGTCTAGAAACATACAAGCCTGTTTCTCTGAGCAACCCTAAACAATACTGGAAAATTTCATCATGTTACCCTTTCTAAATCAACTTAGGTAGAAGTTAGGGTATGTTAGTTTGCCTCTGGTTGACACTTGCAAGTCACCAAGTTACTCTAACAGCTTCTCCATGTATGCAAGTGAAAAGTAAAACTGCCCCAAAACGTCCAAGGGGATTTCTGAGCCATGGCTGACTTGAGACCAGGGTGTTTTCAGCCTTCAACCTAGAAAAAACCTTCACATCTTCAGTTCCAGAACTTAGCTAATGGGCAAAAAAGGAAAACTGCTCCTCCCGGAAGATGCCTCACTCAGGCAAAGAGGATCGCCAGAGGCAGATGCCAAATTCAAGGTGGGACTCTATAAGTAATGTCTACAAAATCAATCAGGTTCTTACTGTCTTAGAAGGACATAGCACACCAAGAGGGTTGGACACCTTTTCGAAGCAGCATGCTAAGACAGTGATGAGGATTTAGTTCACCTGATACCATTCCACTTAAAAGTCAATTCTCCTGATGGAATTGACCTAATTGATTTGGCTAAAATTAGCATTTTCTAGAGCAGTGGTTCTTAATCTCAGAAGTAGGTAATTCTGACCTATGGAATTTTTTAAAAAGTAATGCCCAGGCCACAACCCCAGAAATTCTGATTCATTCTGCTTGTGGTAGAATCTAGGCATTATCAGATAAATGAGAAATACAGACAAAAATAATAATATCTTTATATAAATATGTGCCAAATATTGCATGGAACATATCTATGATATGATTATATATGATGATATGATAATCATATATATAATTATGATATGATTATATAATTATTTACCTAAAATTTCAATTTAACTGGCTATTCTACATTTTTATTCGCTAAATCTGGCAACTCTACCTATAACTCTAGTTTTATTCAGGAATTGGCTCTAGTTATGTAGGCCACACAGATTGGACAGCTTTATTTAATGTTTTCTGAATATTTTTGCATCTTTTTAAAAGTAATGTTTTTCCCATTTCTGGGCAGTTCAAGGATTCATTTTTAGGCTTTACTTTCTAAGGACCTATTAAGTATTACTTTCTTATTCTATTGCATATATTTATAATACATCAGGCTTCCTTTAATTCATCCAATTTAAACCTTTTGAGTATTTGCTTTCTTTTGCTATTTGTTATTGTTTTGTATTCCTTTGGGCATTTACTAGAATTTTAAAATATACCATGTCAGATCCAATCAGTGAAGCACTGAAACTTTCAAAGTAACAGATTTTTACAGGTGAAACAATAAATATTTGGCATTTGTTTTAACACTCCGGGGGGGAAAGTGGGGAGAGAAAGAAAATGAACTTGGCAAGATGATGGTAAATTGTTCAAAGCTGGATCATGGGCACATGAGGGTTCATTGTACAATTTACCCTAATTCCTTTAATGGAAACTTTTTAAAAAAAGATTTTGAGGCACCTGCAGGGCTCAGTCGGTTAAGTGCCTGCCTTTGGCGCAGGTCATGATCCCAGGGCCCTAGGATTGAGATCAAGACCCCAACTGATATCAAGAATTGGAGGCTTAACTGACTAAGTTACCCAGGTGCCCCGAAACTGTCAAACTACTCTTACTCATTTATATCCAATTAGCAATATATCTGAGCTCAATTTACTCTCGAGCAAAGCCTGAGACAAGTGTTTGTGCACAGATCATAGTTTGGGAGATGATCCCAAGAGCCAGGAAAAGTGAGACCAAAAAAGCCAATCCAGGACACATTATCGAGATCACCACTGTGAGCAACCAAGCGTCAAACAGCCAGAACCCCAAGTGGGGTGTAGGATGTCTCTTGAATTGTTCGGCTAAGGATCAACCGGGAGAAACATTTGTTTCTCAGCACTCATTGGTTGAAAGTTGACCCAGAGGTGGTAAATCCCCCACTTGGAGGTCAACCAGTGCCTTCAAGCACCAATGCTCCATGAAAAGCCCTAGGAAAGAAAGCAAAAGACTTAAGTGCAGGTTTGAGGCAGAACCCTGTCAGCCAGAAATGTGTCTAAGCCCACAGAAGATTTTATCAGCGCAAGCAGCAGAATCAGAGGTGAAGTTTAGAGGCCATGAGGGAAGGCACAAGAAGTATCTGTAAGAAAGCAAATGAGAACACCTGGTGACTGGCAGGCACCCTTGGGAACACACTGTTGCAT
Source organism: Mustela nigripes (assembly GCF_022355385.1). Taxonomy (NCBI): domain Eukaryota; kingdom Metazoa; phylum Chordata; class Mammalia; order Carnivora; family Mustelidae; genus Mustela; species Mustela nigripes. The sequence goes on along the minus strand of NC_081568.1, from coordinate 77,814,780 downwards.
TAAGCTGTGTAACCATTTTAATGGACGGGTGAAAGAAGTCTATCTCAAAGGAGTTTTATTTTGAATTTTCCAACACCCAACAGGCTCCAGGTCTGCTACTTGGGGAGTTAGTCAAACCTCTACCAGTGGGCTCAGGGACTCAGAAACAAGGACATGTGGGCTCCTTTTGAGGAAAATGGAATACAAAATCTTGCATAGGTTCTGGTTTCGTCTCAGAGTTGCTATGAATACTGAAGGGTAGAAGTCTAGAAGAAAGGCAGGTGGCCCACTGTGCTTCACAGTTTCTAAGCGCTGATCAGCAAGCCCCTCCCCGCCCCCGCCTACACAGGCCTAATGCATCCTTCTACTGAAATGTCAAGTCTGCATTTTTTATAGAGTAATTATCTGTCACACAAATATATGGACTGAATAGATTCTGAGATCACACCCTGTAATCTATCTAACATATCTACTGGGCCAAAAAACACCATCAATATTTCACTGTTTTGAGGCCAAATTTTCTGCTTGGATTCCTAAGGACCTCTTGTATCCTGGTAAATATTTGACACGTTTTTTTTTTTTTTAAAGATTTTATTTATTTATTTGACAGAGAGAAATCACAAGTAGGTAGAGAGGCAGGCAGAGAGAGAGAGGAGGAAGCAGGCTCCCTGCCGAGCAGAGAGCCCGATGCGGGACTCGATCCCAGGACCCTGAGATCATGACCTGAGCCGAAGGCAGCGGCTTAACCACTGAGCCACCCAGGCGCCCCTTGACACGTTTTCTGTGCTGACTGATCTCAGCCTATCAATAACCACAGCTGTGGCTGGACAGGCCCTTGTGGTTCTTAATGATTGCAAGATGCCCCCAGCAAGAACTATAAGAAAACTCTGTGGGAGAAAACAAAAACAAAAACCTTGCCCACTTACAGATTATGGAGACTATGGTGCGTAGCTGGGCCAGAGAGAAAGGTCGCGTAGGGAGAGTACGCGCATGTGCGTGTGCGAGCGTGCGTGTGCGAGCGAGCGTGCCTGAACACCTGCGGTTCTGTTTTTACCAGAGGCGAGAATCTGGTGGCCTCACTCTTTATTGGTGAATTTAAAACATGTGAAGGGGAATTTAAAGGGGGCGAGGGGAGCAGCTACCAGAAAGGTCGGGTATAGAAATCAATCAAGATGGGGGTTGAGGGCGGTGGCTGGCTGTTTTTGGAGTCTTGGGGCTGGCAGTTACTTAACATAGCCATCTTTACAATGGAGGCCTTTATTAAAGCGAATGCCTCAGCAGTCAAACTTAAGTCAGGCAATTGCCTAACAAAAAGAAAAGCCTGTTATCACTTAGTTTATGCTAAAACCCTAAATCAGATCAGTTAAATCATAATCTAATAGAAAAAAACGTGCAACTCTATAGTAATCAAAAACATACAAACTAAACCACAATGTTTTGCTTATCTTCTTTTCAGAGATGAAATGGAATAATAATATCCATTAGGCAAGAAACTCTCATGAACTGCTGGTAGGAGTATACTGCATTTCCAGGGGCCTAGTTTGTAATATGTATCTATAAAAAGATTTAATGTGGGTATTTTTTTACATCTTAGTAATTCCACTTTTTGGAACCTATCCTGCAGGAATATTGGATTAATGTGCCAAACGTGGTAAAAGAGTGTTCATTGTAGCACTGTTTACAGTGGTAAAAATATGCAAAACCTTTATTATCAATTAACAGGGGCTGGTTAAATAAATTATAGTATAACCATGTCAGGAAATATATACAAGTAATTCAAAAGATGTGTATGTATGTAGTAAAGAGCAAGGTACAGAAAGACTAATACTATCCTGTATATATATATACACAGGGATATATATATATATGGTGGCTCAGTTGGTTAAGCGTCTGCCTTTGGCTCAGGTCATGATCCCAGAGTCCTAGGATCCAGCTCATCCGGCTCCCTGCTCAGTGGGAAGCCAGCTTCTCCCTCTCCCACTCCCCCTGCTTGTGTTCCCTCTCTCACTCTGTCTCTGTCAAATAAATAAAGTCTTAAAAAACAAAAACAAACAAAAAAACCCACTTGCCACCATTTTCTCCAGGTAATATAAATAAATAATTGAAAAACAAATAAAATATTAAAAAATAAAATAAACATGGCCTCCTTAAATTAGACTACTTACAGCTGTGAAGGATATCAGGAAATGCGTATCGTCATTCACTCCCAGTGGACTCTGTCTTGCAGTCCCTGATAAAAGAAGAATGACTTTGTTTTGTCACTTACTGGCTGTGACCTTGAATAACACTTTTCCCTTCCTCGGTTTTCTTACTTGTTAAGTAAGTTTCAAATAGGCCTTAACTTTCTAAGATACTATACACTGATGTATAATTTACAGTTGAGGAATATCAGTGGTCAGCAAGTTTTTAGAGTTGTCTCTTAATGTCTGATCTCCCCTTTAATGGGAATTCTCTTTTCTATCTGTAGCCCCTGGCCCATAGCTGATGGGACCACAGCTGACCACCGGACTCCAGGCAATTCAATCAGTTTTTTCTCTCCATGAAGAATTTAGAATGGGTATTTGGAAAGAGAAGGTAAGGTTTTGAGGCCCACTAAGGATAAATACATTTAGAAGCTGTGGAAATGAGAAGAGAAAAAAATGGTCTGTAGAGGTAGGTAAGAATGAAACAGATTAAGAAAGATAATTTGAGAGAAGATTAAATTTTAAAAAGACAATAACAGTTCTGGCTTAAAAATGAGAACTGTTTCATCAAGTCTTCTGTATGTTTATGTCCCAGTTGTCAATTTCTTTAGCTCTGCTCTAAGACCAGCAGGTCTCTTCTGGGGTCCCAGCTGCACTCCCATTCTTGGTTTCAATGAGACAACCTCTGCCTTTATAATCAATTGTCCTTTTCAGCTTAATCTAGATGGATTTGGTTTTTTTTTTAACTTGCAACCAAAAATCTGTTCTACGGGGAACATCTCTGCACACAGAGTGGACCTGTCCTGCAGCCCCTCTGCCCTCTCATTCTGTATCTATGCAAGGACAGTAACTGAACGCTCCTACCTTTCTGATGGAAGCTCTGCCTGTAGAAACTCACCTTTCTGCCCTCCAAGCATCCCATGCTAGATCCAGCATGGTCTATGCTCCCAAACATGTGTACCACCCACCTCCGTTCCCAGACTGGCTTATCAGACATCTGATGGGGCTCTGAGCTAGCTGCGCCACTATAAACACTCTGAAAGGAAGATGGAGCCTTCTAGAATCTCTTGCTCTTGGAAAATTGGCCAGAGGCCTGGGGAAGACAAAGAGGAAAGTGATCTGGAAAGTTACTGCAGTTGAGAGGAAATGTGTATTTCATCTGGGTAATGAATGCTGTTAGCCATAGAGAATGGAATAAACCTAAGGACTTGAGACTGTTAATTCTTTCTTGAAAGGCTGATTTGTATCAATAATTTAGTGAGGCAGATCTTTCAAAGCTATGAACCAGATGGTTTTGTAACTGAGATTAACACATGAATGTCCACCTTGATCCTTGGCTGTCTCAGAGTCATTATTGATAAACAATTTTTCTTAAAATGAAATCTGTACCATAGGTACTAGGTTCATATGTCTACTTCTCAGCTAAGATGTAACAACCTTGAAGACAACTGGACTACTTTCTATGCAGTATTCAACCAGATGGTATTAATACATCGCAAATGTAAGCAAGTATTTGAGTTGTCTTCTAGGCTCCCTCTTTCATATGTGCAGCTCACTCTGTGATTGGTTGAAGAAAAGTCTTTGGGTGAAATGGAGCTTCCAAGAAATTATTTTGGGTAAGTAAATGAAAACAAATTTTTCTCACTTCTATCTTTCTCATGAATGTCTCTTCTGTTTTCATCATTCATCTATATAAATAGAGCCATAATTTAACGCTGAGTACCCAAACTGAGTATGTGTTCAGATGGAGGACTGTGGTTTTTATGGAGAGAGTCACATAAAGCTCATGAATGGCCTTATAAAATTCCTCTTGTAGATACACCTAGACCAGGTTTTGTAAAGCTCAGGTACTGAATTTATCATTGCACACAAGTGCCATTTTTGTTCCTAGTAGCAAAAATCTGGATTGGCCTAAATGTCCATTAATTAAAAGAACAGGTAAATTACTATGACATTATGATCTGACCATTACATGAAATTTGTATAGGAATTAAAAGGAGTGATTTAAACTGGAGAAGTCTCCATGTTACTGTAAGTGAAAAAAAAAAAAGCTTTAGGGTAATGAGCACGGTATTCTTTTTTTTAATTTGAAAAAACAATTACATATGCATAATGTGATACACATGTATCATATAAGTTTAATTTTCTATCTTTTACTTACCTGGTCATGACAATAGGGTTGTTATAGACCCCTCTTAGGCACAACGTCAAAGGGAGAAGAGCACCTGCTTATTGACTAATCTCCTTCCTGTGTGTGTCTGTATGTGTGTGTGTTCATGTGTGTGCACATAGAGGAAAATGTGTACACCTGAAAACCACACCTGAACATGTTGACATTGGACACCTGTGTGAAAGAGAACTGTAAGATTCTTTGATTTATAAGGAAGAACGTATGCTTTTATAATAAAAATACAGTGTCACGTAAAATTAAATCAAGTTAGGCTAGTGAAAGCCAAGCTTAAAAATGAGAACTGTTTCATCAAGTCTTCTGTATGTTTATGTCCCAGTTGTCAATTTCTTTAGCTCTGCTCTAAGACCAGCAGCTGGCTAAGTGGTTGAATTGTTCATGTTCTTGTGGACTGATGATTCCACAGCGACAGGATAGTTGCATAACCTAACAAATTGCTGGGCTTTATGTTTTTCACTGCCTAATCTCCCTTATTTCTTTGTGCAGATTATACTCTATGTTATGGAAGTAAATCTAGCAGTCAGTCTCTGTCTCACAGGAACTTAGGCGCAGAGATAAACTCATAGACTTTTTTTGAAGCAAAAGACTTTTAAGATTTCATGTTGCAGCAGGCATTTCCCCCTGGGTCAACCCAATAGAAAATGGGAACCAACACACATTTTACCCAACTGGTTGTGACAGTGAGGTTGTGATATACCTCTTTGAGGCCCAACTTCAAAGGTAGAAGAGCACACTGCTCATTTACTAAAGCCCCCTGATTCGTTATAACAGAAGAGTCTGTCCATATGTGTACGTATGTCTATAGAAAATCAGAAGGGGCATCCCAGCTTGCAAATATATGTCCTGCTAGCCAACAGCCATGCTAATTTGGGGAGCAATTATTTGATCTTCTGCTTCTGCAAGGAGAGCAAACACATATAAAAGTGATGAAACAGGGTCAAGAGTGGCCAGCTTGCCATTTCTTAAGGAAGCTCTTGGGATTTTCAGATCCTAAGGAAGCTTATCTGTAGTTTTTTGTGTGTTTGAGCATGTCTCTTGTTGTTTTGGACGTTTTAAAATCTAGATTTAACCTTAGAATTGCTTTAGTATTTGGTCAACTACATTGGTTCTTCCGGATTGGGTTTTGAACTTATAAAACTTAAAATACATCAATAGGACATCTTGTGAATTAGAATCTTACTTTAGCCTAAAAGTCCTCAGTAAAGGCTCTGACATTCCTCGAGGAACCTCATCCTTTAAAATCAGATGAATTGGGCGCCTGGGTGGCTCAGTTGGTTGGACGACTGCCTTTAGCTCAGGTCATGATCCTGGAGTCCTGGGATCGAGTCCCACATCAGGCCCAGCTCCATGGGGAGTCTGCTTCTCCCTCTGACCTCCTCGCTCATGTTCTCTCTCACTGTCTCTCTCTCAAATAAATAAATAAAATCTTTAAAAAAATAAAATAAAATCAGATGAATTGTATTTCTTCAAAAGAATGAATCCCGGACTCTCTGTAAGACCCACATTAAGCAGCTGGGTGCTTACAGGAGATAAACTTAGTTTGCTCCTGATTAGCTGTAAGACACTAGGCAAGTTTGTGGATCTTTGGCGTTTTGACCATCTGCCAAAAGAAGGTGTTGGAGGTGACTCCTCTTTCTCTGTCAAGCTGTTGCACTTAGGCTCACGTGGAATTTATTCACTGGAACTCGAAAAGTGACTTCTAAGCCCTTTGGTCTGGCTTTCAGATCCCTGATCATTAATGTGGAAGAGCTGTAAACAAACTGGTCTGTTGACCACTTAAAGACCTGATTATTGTTCATGATAGAGGTAGGTAAAGTGTTATGAAACTGACTTGACTGCTTTTTCTTTGGGGGTGAGCAAAATGTAAAGGAGTAAAACTCTTTTTATTGCAGTTTAAGTTGACTTGTAATCCATCACTCACATTTTAATCAGTAGGAAAAGTGTCCTGAATGTAACAGCTACATTTCTGAAAAAGGGTGAGTGGATGGGGCACCAGGGTGGCTCAGTCGGTTGAGCGTGTGACTCTTGATTTGGGCTCAGGTCATGATCTCAGGATCGTGAGATCAAATCTCTCATTTGGCTAGCTCTGGGTGTGATGCATGCTGTCTCACTCTTTCTGGCCCTTCCCCCACCCCCCTTCATCCCACTGCCCACCTTTCATGTGCATATGTGCTCTCTAAAATAAATAATCTTTTTAAAAAAGGGGGGGTGAAGAGATGGAAGAAAAGGATTATTAAGAATAACAACTCTTTATTGAGCACTGTGGTGTGCCAGACATTGTGCTAAAACCTTTGTGAGATTGTCTTGCTATGTCTGCCCCACGAATCTGTAAGGTCTGTATCATGATTATTCCTATCTGATAGATGATGATACTGAGGCTGAACTACTGAGAGACACAATGGTTTGCCCAAGGGTCCCCAGTTAGTGAGTGACAGAGCGATACTGGTTTGTTTCTTTCTTTTCCAGGTTTTTTTTTTTTTCAAGTTATTATTTAAATTCCAGTTAGTTAAGACACCTGCGTGACTCAGCGGGTTAAGCCTCTGCCTTCAGCTCAGGTCATGATCTCAGGGTCCTGGGATGGAGCCCCACATCAGGGTCTCTGCTCAGCAGGGAGCCTGCTTCCCCCCTCTCTCTCTGCCTGCCTCTCTGCCTACTTATCATCTCTGTCAAATAAATAAATAAAATCTTTAAATAAAGAAATAAAGAAACTCCAGTTAGTAACATATGGTGTAACATTAGTGTCTCTTTCTTTAAGCAGAGTCACCATACATCTCTGTTTTCCCAGGATAGTCCCAGCTTATATCTTGTGTCCTGATTATTATTTCCATCTCAAAAATGGATTCAACAACAAAATATATGGTCACTCTATCTCTAGGTTTTTCCCCCTTGGTACTATTGACCTTTGGGATTAGAAAATTCTTTGTGGTGGGGTCTGTCTTGTGTATTACAGGGTGTTTAACATCATCCTTGGCCTCTACCCATTAGATGCCAGTAGCATTCCATCCAAGTAAAAAAACCCAAAAAATATCCCCAGGTGTTGCCAAAAGTCCCCTGAGGAGCAGAACTGCGCCCATTTGAGAACAACTGCTCATAAAATTTAACTACAGAAGGAAAATATAATCTATTTGTTATGGAACGTAGGCTGTGAACTGAACCTACCTTGTACTGTGACTAGCATGTGTCCTGTACTCAATAAAGGTTTATTTCCTGGGGGCATTATCTGACTGCCCAATTGTGGAGGGGAGCAAAGGCTAAGCAAGTAATGAATAAAGATGCCCGGAGGGCTCTAGAGATAAAAATCAGTTTGGTGCGATTTTTCCTAGAGAACACCGAAACTGTGTACTGGGAAGTGACCCAGAAGCCTCCTGGCTTCCCATTCTGATCAGATTGTGGGGTGTGAGTCTTGATTCCCCTGAGTGTTTGGCCTTAGTGCTGAACACAAAAGCCCAGGAGGTAGCCAGAGAGTGATACCGTGTAAGTTTCATACTGCAAACCTCTTCAAAGACAACAGCTAATGATAATCAGTGTTCTGTTTTTCTCCTACTCTTATACTTAGAAATGACCACCATTTCTTTCATACCACCATTTTCATTTATTAGCAATAACAGAATAAATACCAATAGCACCAATTAAAAATGAATCCACATGACGTGTTTTATCCTTACAGCTGTAATAACTAGTAACTAACATGGACTGGAAAGCACTTTGCAAATGTAAAAAGTGCTGTACAGATACATTATAATTATCATCATTAATAAATTAGCCCGATTCTCCTAGTATTCAAAAGGCACGTAAGGTCAGATACATGGGTTCGATGGGGCAAAATGATCACAACCTACAATGTAGCAATGGTTCACATGTGTTGGCAACAAGTTTTACCCCATGCAATCCTGCAGAGCTGAAGTTACACACCCTTCAAAATATGGGAGAATGAAGCTAAAGTAGACAAAACAGGCTTTTTTTTTTGAGATTTAATGTTTTTGTTTTAATAACAGACTCCTACCTCTTTTATGATAACTTTGAAAAGATAATATAATTAAACTTCTAAATTGTACATTTTAACAAAATTAAAATTTCTTATCTAAGGTGACAGTAAATTTTATTCTTCTCTATGAGCTGATATTCCAGATGTCATTAGAATTTCAAAGCATTCTGCGACTTCAGCGAGGTCAGATTGGTAAATTTTGTGCTTGCATACCTTCAGGGAATAACTGTGGTATTCATTCCAGAATTGTTACTAGAAAAAAACAGCTTTATCCATTCTCTTGCCAGCAGGAGTCTCGGCAAGAGACAGCTCTTGGCTGACCATAAATAAAATTCCTTGAATCACCAGTGTCTTGATTTAAGAAAGAAATTTTACTGTGTCTTTAATACACAAAAGCTGATTAAACAATGGTTTAAAAAAACACTACTCCACTTTTTCACAGGTGTACAAAAGGAAATAGGATGGAATTACATTCAACAATAAAGCTTAAAGTTCACTCTAGGTAATAGTTGCATTAACATTCACATACACAAGCACAGAGTAAGTATATTTCAGGAGTCTTATAATAGCATACAGCATACATATGGGAGATTGATTTCAGGTAACATCATAGGTGTTAGCAAGATTAGCAATTCAGAATGTTCTAAAAAAGGCAAACTAAACCAAAGAGGAGGTGTGGGCTAGCACACCAAGACAAAGCACAGAATTCGAGGATTGAAAAGTCGGCTCACTGTGTGTTTGAGAAAACAATGATTTTTCTTCAATTTCAGGGTCTTGATATAGTTGGCTAGAGAAGGTTGTGTATTCAAAGTGCACAGAATTGTTTCTTAGAAAAGAGAGAGAAAGATCTTTTTATTCAGGAATTAATACATGCAAGAGGCAGCCCCAGAGTGACCTGAAAGAGTAAAGCTGTGATTGGCAGGTGGCCAGTATAATACAGATGTTCCAGGCAATTCTCTTAAAGCACTTCTGTAGCAGCAATGGTCATTTAAATGGCTGTAGATTGGATTCTCTTTTGAGGAGAGTTGAGGGGAACTGTAGTCATCATATTTCTCTTTAGAGATTTATAGCTATAGATTTTTCTCTTTTTTAAATAAATCTATCAAACAACAAACAGCATAAAGTGAGGTGTTGGGGTTTTCTTTTGTCTTTGCTTTTGCATATGTGTTGGAAAAGGACCAGGCCTTTTCATAAACATTGTGTGCAAAAGAATGGGTAAGAAAGTGAGCACAAGGATATCCGAAAACACATCAGATCTGCCCTGGTTGGCCCCGTGCAACACTGAGCTGTTGGTTTGTCGGTGTGATGTGAGTTGTAGGGATCACGACACCACAGCAACAAACTTAAGGCCTCCTAGGGCCTGGTCAGTGGGGGGCAGTTTTGTCTGCGGGAGGGTGGCCACCGCCTCTTGAGTCACAAGGTTTAGAAAGTCTGGTCCCTTTTCATTTCGTGCTTCCTCCCTGGATTGGCAACTCCTGCCATTCTTTTGCCTTTCTTCCCACCAGCCCTCCTCATGCGGGCTAGTCTCACCTGGCCCCGCCCAGCCGAGGTCTGGCGCCCCCTCCCGCACCGCCGGCGATCACACCAACCCAGTGGCCCCCCGAACCCCAGCTGCTCAATCTCAAAACCTTTGTGCCTGCCCTGCAAGTGTCATCAAGACAGCATCCCCGGAGCACAGGGCAGAGAGTTTCCAACCTCTCACTGGCGGGACTGGGAAGCCTCTCCTTTGCGGCGGAGGAGAAAGGAAACTTGGGTCTGCTTTTTAGGTTCTGAAAACAAGCCAGAGTGGAGAGAAAGAGTTAACACCAGACTTAGTAAAGCTTTCAAGACAAAACCTGTTCAATGGGATCTACATAGACACAGGGAACTTTCTGCAGATTTCTGAGGTCTATAGGAGAGGGCTCATGGAGACAGGAGAAAGGAGTGGGGAGTTGCTACATGGGAGAGATTTGCCATTATTACAAAAACTGGCTAAGTGGCTTGTTTCCATGAGGTGACCTCACTGGTCACTGTTGTCAGTCGTGCTGTTCCCTTTCTCTTTTTTTTCCTGGGTCTTGTTACCCTTCTTCTTTTTCTTCTTTTTCTTGGTCTCCTCCTTTTTGCCGAAGGTTATGAAGTCACTTTTGTCAATTTGGCTGTTAGTAGGCTCCTGCCGGATGGAGATGATTGCAGGAGATCCTGGGATAATGAATTTGTCTGGCAACTCACCGGGACCAGATTGTTTGGGGTTGCCTGGTCCGTATTTAAAGGTCCAGCTGTTGCTGTTGACACCAGCCCCAACTGGAGGGGACACCTCTCCTGCCTCTGGTTCTGAAAAACAGAAGGTCACAAGTCAGTAGGAGTCAACACACACCCTCCAGGCCACACGAGTCTGGGGGAGACAGGGGAGGCTGCACAGATGAGCCTGACCCCCACCCTGAGAAATTAAGAGTTCTTTCTTCAAGCCTGAGGGAAAGGTCAGTATTTGGAAACAATCAGGAAGGCAGATTTTCTCACCAGAAGGTCTGAAAATCTAATTTTCTAGTGACATACTTTTGGTTCCTTGTGAAGAATTTCCTAAAGAATACGGTTGTGATTCTTTTGCCTGAGAATAAGATGGGAAATGTACTGGGTTAAAGCAGACTAGGCAATAAAAGGAGTGGGAATCCATTTCACCAAGGAGGTGAAAGACCTGTTCTATAAACTCAAGATGTTTATGAAAGAAATTGAAGAAATGACCCAAATAAATGAGAAGATATTCTGTGCTCATGGACTGGAAGAATTAATATTATTACAGAGTCAATGCAATCCTTATCAAAATTCCAATGGCATTTTTCACAGAAATAGGACAAACATCTTAAAATTTGTATAGAACCACAAAGGACCCTATAGAGCCAAAGCAATCATGAGAAAAAAAGAATAAGGCTGGAGGCATCATGCTTCCTGATTTTAAGCTATATCACAAAGCTATAATTATCGAACAGTATAGTGTTGGCATAAAACCAGACACTTAGGTCAATGAAACAGAATAGAGAACGCAGAGGTAAACCAACACAAAGATGGTCAATTAGTTTACAACAAAGGAGGCAAGGATATACAGTGGGGAGAGGAGAGTTTCTTTAGTAAGTGGCGGGAAAACCAGACAGCTACATGCAAAAGAATGAAACTGGACCCCCATTTTACACCACACACACAAATAAATTCAAAACCGATTAAAGCCTTGAACGTGAGACCTGAAAGCATGAAATTCTTAAAAGAAAATATGGGCAATAAGCTCAATCACATTAGTCTTTTTTTTTTTTTTAAGGTTTTATTTATTTATTTGACAGACAGAGATCACAAGTAGGCAGAGAGGCAGGCAGAGAGAGAAGGGGAAGCAGGTTCCCTGATGCAGGGCTCGATACCAGGACTCTGAGGTCATGACCTGAGCCAAAGGCAGACGCTTAACCCACAGCGCCACCCAGGTGTCTTTTGGAATCTGACACTAAAAGTCAAAGAGAAAAAAGCAAAAAGAAGCTATACTACATCTAAAAAGCTGCTGCCCTTGGGTGCCTGGGTGCCTTATAGTGGGTTAAGCTGCTGCCTTTGGCTCAGGTCATGATTTCCGGGTTCTGGGATTGAGTCCTGCATTGGGCTCTCTGCTCGGCAGGGCGCCTGCTTCCCTCTCTCTCTCTCTGCCTGCCTCTCTGCCTACTTGTGATCTCTCTCTGTCAAATAAATAAATAAAATCTTTTAATAAATAAATAAAATCTTTTAATAAATAAATAAATAAAAAGCTGCTACCCAACAAACTAAACCATCAAAAAAATGAAAAGGGAAGCTACTGGATGGGAGAAAATATTTGTAAATCGTATATCTTATAAGGGGTTAATATCCAAAATATATGAAGAATTCATACAACTCAACAGCAAAAATGCATACAATCCGATGGAAAAATAGGCAGAATATTTGAATAGACTTTTTTTCCAAAGAAGACAGACACATGGCCAACAGGTACATGGAAAGGTACCCGACATCCCTAACCATCAGGGAAATGCAAATCAAAACCACAGTGAGATATCGGTTCCCACTTGTCGGTACGGAGATCATCGAAAAGACAAGAAATGACAAGTGTTGGTGAGGACATGTAGAAAGGGAACCCTTGTACATTGTCAGTGGGAATCAAACTGGTACAGCCACTCTGGAAAACAGTATGGAGGTCCCCCCCCAATTAAAAATAGAAATACTGGGGCACCTGGGTGGCTCAGTGGATTAAACCTCGGCCTTCGACTGAGGTCATGGTCTCAGGGTACTGGGATTGAGTCCCACATCGGGCTCTCTGCTCAGCAGGGAGCCTGCTTCCCTCTCTCTCTTTGCCTGCTGTTCTACTTACTTGTGATCTCTCTCTCTCTCTCTTTGTCAAATAAATAAATAAAAATATTTAAAAATAAATAAATAAATAAATAAGGAAATACCATCAATCCAGTGACTGTATTTCTGGGTATTGATCCAAAGGAAATGCTAGCTTGGGAGGTCTGAGTGTTTACAGCCGGCTGAGCCTCTGACTCTTGGTTTCAGTTTAGGTCATGATCTCAGGTGGTTGAGACTGAGCTCCATGTTGGGCTCTGCAATCAGCACGGATTCTGCTTAAGAGTCTCTCTCCCAGGATGCCTGGGTGGCTCAGTACCTTGAGCTGCTGCCTTTGGCTCAGGTCATGATCCCACGGTCCTGGGGTCGAGTCCTGCATCGGGCTCCTTGTTTGGCAGGGAGCCTGCTTCTCTCTCTGCCTCTGCCTGCCTCTCTGCCTGCTTGTGTGCACACACACTCTCTCTCTCTCTCTCTTTTTCTCTGACAAATAAATAAATAAATAAAATCTTAAAAAAAAAAAAAAAAGACTCTCTCTCCCTCTCCCCCTGCGCCCCCCCCAGCGCTCTCTCTCTCTCTCTCTCTCTCTCTCTCTCTAATACATAAATCATAAAAAAGTAAAAGAAAATGGTGGGGCGCCTGGATGGCTCAGTCGTTAAGCATCTGCCTTCAGCTCAGGTCGTGATCCCCGGGTCCTGGAATCGAGCCCCACATCGGGCTCACTGCATGGCAGGAGGCCTGCTTTCCCTCTCCCACTCCCCCTGCTTATGTTCCTGCTCTCACTGTCTCTCTCTCTGTCAAATAATTTAAAATAATAATAATAATTAAAGAAAATGAAAACACTAGCTTGAAATTAAAGGTGCATTCCTATGTTCACCGCAGTGTTATTTTACATAGCCAAAATATGCAAACAACCAGAGTGTCCATATATAGATGAATGGATAAAGAAAATGTGGTGTATATTGTAAAAATGAGTAAAGAAAATCTCATTTAAAATGGGGTCAATAAAAATAAAATAAATTAAAAAATAAAAATAAAATAAAATGGGGTCAGGAGGGGAGCCTGGCTCGCTCAGTCCCTGGAGCATGAGACTCTCCATCTCCTGGTTGCAGACATCTCTATCTCCAGGTTGCAGATGGAGCTTACTTTAAAAAATAAATAAATAAATAAAAATAAAAAATGGGAGTCAGGAAGCCCTAAGAGGAGAGATATCTCACACCTACCACTCCTAGCAGCCTGCATTACCAGAAGAATGAAGAAAGGTGATTCTTACCTTGACAAAAAGAGATACTTTTCACATAGGAATTTTATCTCCTGCTTTTAAGGGGAAAAAAAAAAAAAAGACAACCTCTTCCTGTCCCAGCAACAACACCCTAACCACCACCTGAAATCAAAGTGAAACCACCACAATCTCAGACTCTTGTTCTTTTCCAAAGAACTTTTTTTAGGGGCAAAGGAAAAGGGAGTGAGAGAATCTCAAGCAGACTCCCCATAGAGCATGGAACTGGCTGCTGAGCTTAATCCCACAACCTTGAGATCATGACCTGAGCGGAAATCAAGAGTCAGACACTTAACTGACTGAATGACCCAGGCACCCCCCCACCCCCACACCCCCATATCCCCACACCCCGACAAAGAACTTTTGTTTGAAACAACCCTCCCCAATTTCCTCCTGAAACCTGTTAAGAGGTTATGTTTCCTTTGTCTCTTTGGACTTGCCTGTGGTCTGCCATAACTTTCTTGTCCCATTTGCAATTCCTCTGCTATTCCCTAATAAACTCATTTTACTGGTAAAATAACTGGCTATTTTATTTTTAGGTTTGACAATTTATATAATGGGATATCATTCGGCCATAAAAAGTACTGAAATCTTGCTATTTGCAACAACATGGATGAACTCTCAGGGCATTATTCTAAGCAAAGTAAGTCAGAAAGAAAAAGACAAACACTATATGATCTCACTTACATGTGATATCTGAAAAAACAAGCACGGTAACAAAACCAAAACCAAAAAGCCAAGCTCACAGATATAAAGGACAGACTGATGGAGGCCAGAGGCAGGAGGGCGACAGGTGTGGATGACATGGATAAAGGAGGTAAAAGGTATAGACTTGAAGTTATAAATAAAGCAGTCATGAGGATGTAACATATAGCATGGTGATGACAGTTAATAATACTGTATTGTATTTTTGAAAACTGCTAAAAGAGTAAATCTTCAAGTTCTCATCACACACACAAAAATTCTTTTGTAACTATATAGTGACAGACATCTACTTCACTTAATGTGATGATCATTTTACAATGTGTACAAATATCAAATCATTATTCTATACACCTGAAACTAATATAATTTTGTATTTCTATATCTCAGTAAAAAGAAAAGCAATATTATTAAAGAGAATCTCTTTCAGAAAAAGAAACAAAAAAACCCAAAAGCTCGGAAGTTCTAAGAGCTGTTGTAAACAGTGCATTCCCTGGAGCAATTAGTGCTGTTAACTTTTTTTTAGCCTTTTCTACAATGAAAGATGCCCTGTGCATTTGTTCTTATAATCATCACTGAAATACCTGAATCTCATTTGGTGTCACCAACTACAACTAAGGCTACTGTTTCTCAAGCCACTTCTAACAGTCTCTGGGGTCTCGAGTTTGCGGTCATAATTTTTAAAATGGAGGTTTCAATAGAGCTGGTAACAGAAGAGGCACCTAACAAAGTAGATTCTGTACTACCAAACGACGTCACCAAACTAAGAACTGCCAAGGAATTGCAGAACACTTGTCTACAATTATACTCCAAATGCTTTAATGGTCTTCAGGTAATGGGGGAAAAAACCTAGATTAGAGGTACCTGATGCAGTTTCAGATGGGAAAAGAAGGAAAAGAAGAATATGCTAAAATCTTGGCATGTGAATTTTGGCTACACATGTATTTTGACACCTACTCTGTCCAGAACAAAAGATAAATTAGTTGAATCAATGATTTGATCCCTATTCTTTCACCGTGTCCTTGATGGGTGGTTGGATGAAGCAGAGAAGCAATGGAAAGATGTGTGGGTGTAGGGGGATACTGACCAGCACAGGAGGAGAGCATCCTGTTGTAAACATGGGTCTACTAGGGTAAAGCACTGGGAGCCAACTGGCTTTCCAAACCCAGTCTCCTACCTCAGTGTGCTCAGAGTCTAGCTGGGACAGACACTCCAGCAATCATAAGGCAATTGGGTAAATGCAATGACCAAGGGACATGTGAAACATCTGAGAAAGTCAAAGGAGATTCCAGAGGAGAGATGAAATTTGGAATAATGAGACTGGGGGAAATTATTATGCATCCACAGGGGTTTTTGATGTAAGACTTTCCCAAGAGCCCAGCTGGAAGACACAATGACTTCTAGAAGAGTAGGGGTCAGAGCTAGAGAGAAAGAATAATGATCTGTCTGGGCAAAGTAATCCCAGAGGCCATGACATTGAAATGCTTTGACATCCCAGTAGTGTTCTTGTATCTGACACTGCTCCTTTGGTGGAATCGTGAAAAGTTCTGCCAAGAAAGCATTTGTGTTTGATTGCAGTTTGGGATTCTCTACATCTGCTCTCTCCATCTCCTGACCTATCACTTCCCTGTCTCTTCTCATCTGGCATCCGTAGCACTACTTTTGTAACAGTGCCCATATCAAGCCCACTAATCACATTATTGCTAAAGCCAGTAGTCACAATTTAGTCTGCACTGTCGTGAACCCCTCAGTGGCATTTGTCAGTCCCTTCTGGAGACACTGGTTTTTATGAGTTCCCTGTCCTGACCTTTCTCTTTTGGCCCTAGACCTTCATCTCTTCACTCCTGTTGGGATCTCAGCCAAGTCCATGGGTATCCACAGTGTCCAAAGATGCTGATGAGACACAGATTTCCATGTAGAGCTCTTAGCCCTCTGTGTTTCAGTCTCATGTCTCCAAAAGCCTATCCCATATCTCCTCTGAAAGCCTCACTGAGCATCTCAAGCTGAAAGAACTCCTGAGTCCTCCCATCTAGTCCTTTCTGCATCTCTCCGCTCACCTTAGTGCTCAAGCCAGAAACTTCAGAGCCATTCTGCATTCATCATCCATCAATATCTGTCGTTCCTGCCTCCTCAGTGTACCTTGACTTTGTCCTCTTCTCCGCATC
This sequence comes from Mustela nigripes, assembly GCF_022355385.1. Classification (NCBI taxonomy): domain Eukaryota; kingdom Metazoa; phylum Chordata; class Mammalia; order Carnivora; family Mustelidae; genus Mustela; species Mustela nigripes. The sequence goes on along the minus strand of NC_081568.1, from coordinate 77,797,976 downwards.
TGAGCTGTCACTACCCTTTTTTTTTTTCAGCGCACCATTATCCTGAATGTGAATTACAGCAATAGCCTCTTCCCCTTCAGCCTTCTCTCCAGCCCTCCCCCCAGGAGCCAGAATTCTCTTCATTCCTTAAGTCTGTCCCCTTTTTAAAAAAAAAAAAGGGGGTGCCTAGGTGGCTCATTTGGTTAAGCATCTGTCTTTAGCTCAGGCCATGATCCCGTGGTCCCAGGATTGAGTCCTGCATCGGGCTCGCTGCTCAGTGGGAAGCCTGCTTCTCTCTCTCCCACTCCCCCTGCTTGTGTTCCCTCTCTCACTGTGTCTCTCTCTGCCAAATAAATTAAAAAAAAAAAAAAAAAAACTGACATATAGGGTACATACAGTAAGATCCTTCAAAATAGAAACCAGATTACATCACTTCCCTGCCTAAAATTATTCAGAAGCCTTCTATTGCCTTAACAACAACAAAAAAGGCAAACGCCTTAACATAGTATATAAAGTATATCAAAAATCTATTATTTTTTTATTCTCCAATTCATCTACAAGTCTCCCTCTTATCACACAGGCCTTCTTTCAGTTCATCAAACACCCTTTGGGACTGTTTTTGCTTCACAGCCACACACAGTTTGTACACACACAGTACAACTGTATACACACAGTTTCCTTTTGTCTAGAATGATCTACCCTCCATTCTTAGCGTGACTTCTCATTCTTCAAGTCTGTGCTTAAATGTAACCCCATGGCCGAGGCGTTTTATGACCCTCCTAGCCAAGCAGCCCCTTCACCTCCATCTGTCACTGCGGCAGAAAACATAGTTGTTTTATTCACCACTACACAGCCAACATCTAGCACAGTTCCTGGCCTCAAATAGGTGTTTAATAAATACTTGCGAAGTAGGTGAATGAAAAGACTGTATGAGAAGCGGCAGCCACTCCAGCAGCTCTCAGCTCACTGCACTTCTCCTGTCCCTAAAGACAGTGAAGTTACATGTGGAAAGCGCTAAGCCTGATCACCAGCTTGATGTGAGAGCCCAGTAAACCTAATCACATATGGCAACTATATATGGCACAGCTCTCGGGGCGAGGAACGTAGGTTAAAAATATTGCAAATTTAGTCCAAGTACCAGCAAGCAGTAGGGAAATGAAGCAAGAACCTTTCTTCTCTCCCCCAAACCTCCTTCCCCTGGTGGAGCTTCCTTGCTAGCTCTCTGGACATAGGGCCATGGATGCCTTTTCTCCAAGACTGAGATTAATTTCTTTGACCCAGCTGAGATAAATCTGCATTTGAGCTCAGCCAGAACCTACCTGCTTACCTTCCAAATGCAGGCCTTGTCCCTGAGAGATGGAAACAAAAGCAAGACTGGGATTTGGGGCACCTGGGTGGCTCAGTGGGTTAAGCCTTTGCCTTCAGATCAGATCATGATCTCAGGGTCCTGGGATGGAGCCCCACATTGAGCCCCCCATCGGGCTCTCTGCTCAGCGGGGAGCCTGCTTCCCCCTCTCCCTCTGCCCACCTCTCTGCCTACTTGTGATCTCTCTCTCTCTTTCTCTGTCAAAAAAAAAAAAATAAATAAAATCTTAAAAACAAACAAACAAACAAAAAAAAAACCTGGGATTTGATAGCAGGAAAACTGGGTTTCCTACCACTCCATAGTCCTGGACTTGACCTAAACCAGGATAGAAACTCTCTTCAACCACAGCCAGAACCCCGCAGGAGACCTCAGGAATGTCATCTGGAGATGCAGAGCTCAGAGATAACTTTATCTTGCAGAATTAAAGGACGTGAATGGCTCTGCGGGTTGGCCAAGCAAGCCCCTCACAGCAGGACTGCTAAGAGTTAATGAGAAGCTTTTACATGTCAGTGAGCTTCTGGGCGTTTGCTAGGAGCCTTGGTTGGTCTGACTCAGCCTTAAACTCCAAGAAGCAATCAGAGAGATCCATTCCCGTGCATCCCCTTCAGATCCAGATTCTGCGGAGCAGAGCGAAATCTGGTTTCTCAAGTCTCTCACAGACCATTGTGACTGACCTGTTCTAGTTAAAGTGTAAGCAAACATCTCCAGGGTCTCATTCAGGCAAAATAATAGCTTCAGGATCTGACAGACAACATTTACTGACCTCCTAATCTTGGACTAGAGACCATTGGCGGGCTTTGCCCGTAAAATGCTGGGACTTTCCTGGCCAAATCAAGGAGAGACTCCTCTTTCAAGAAGATGAGAGAGGAAGAGAGACCAAGGCCAGCACCAGCAAATAGTCAATTAAGGGAATGTTTCCTCATTTGGTGCTGCTTCCCTTCCCCCTCCCGTGACTTCCCACAAGTCCCTGTTCTCTGGTCCCAGGGGATCTAGCTCACCGGTAAGGACAAGACTAACAGGCAGTTAAGACTGTTAGAGCCCAGAAGAGAACTTCAGATACACACCAAGCCGGCAGGGGTCTGAATTCTTAGACAGAGCCCTTCCCTGACATTTCAGATTACAACCCAATGGGATTTAAAAAGGCTTTAATAGCATATAAGCATAATTACAGTAAATGGCTTTGCCCCCCCACCCAGTATTGGCTGATTTCTCCACCATAGGAAGGAATACATTTAAAAATCAGAACAACATACATGTTTTTAAAAATGTGTATAGATCTGTTATTTTAAAAACTGCCTTCTGGAGGTAACTGCCCACAACATTTAACCCTATAAGCCACTTTAGACACCTCCTCCCTTAGGCACTGCCCCGCTTCTTTTTGGCAACATCCCTCCACTCCTTTTTTCTGCTAAAGGAACTCTGGCAGGAATTTGGCCTCAGGGAATGGGAATGAGAGGGCTGGAGGCTTGGCCAATGCAGATACTGGGGAAGGTCCTGAAAACTGTGAAGCAAATGTCAGACTTGTAAACTCACCCCCAACCCCTATTCTGAATGGCTCCAGACTAGCACAGCGGTTTTTCTGATTGACCTTGATTCTCCCCAAAAGAACAAAACCAAGTCATTCTGACCAACGATAGGGTTTTCAGGAAAGATCTTGGAGGGGCATAGGCTAGAGAATGCGGGAGGGTGGCTGAATTCTTTTCTCTTCCATTCATCTTGCTTCTGAACTTGAAAGCTTGCCCTGACTCTCTCATCTAATAGCACGCAGTCCTGGGCAACTTACATAAATATTTCTGAACTACAGTTTCTTCATCCATAAAATGGAGATGATCACCTTCCTGTCTACACCACAGGATTATAGTTGTATTTTATGTTTACTGGGATCTTCCTATGTGTGTGGCACTGGGCTACGCAGATCTACACGCAATATAATTTTTGCTCCTTACAAGAACCATATGAAGTAAATATTGTCAATGTCCATGTCTGTTTTATAGATATGTCTGTTTTACAGATGAAGAGACTAAGGACCAACAGTCTTGCAGTTAGGAACAGGTAGAGCCTAGGGCTGGATGGACTCTAGGTGGTCTCACTGCACCACATTCTAAGCTGTCTATGAAGACCCTTGCAATTATTTTGATCCTATTTGTTTTGCCACCATCTGGGAGACAGAGATGCAGGCAGAAACCTAAAAGCTAGAATCAGCAGAAAGGGGTGGAGGCTGGGGGAGGGGCACGAATGCAGGAGTGACAAGCTCAGGAAAATCCCAGCCCATTCTGCAGGTTTCAGCCCTCCCATCTCCTCCCCATTCATCCCTTTGTTGCCATCCTTGGGATTTTGGTCCTAAGGTTAATAAAGAGCTTCCAGAAAACCCATCATTTTGATTAAAGCCGGGGCAATCTTGCCAGACAGCACTCTGGAGCCTGCCTCCCGCCTACTCTACTACGTCCATGCAGCCAGCAAAGGCTATTAAATGATTACAGCCATTTCCGGCCCAGCCAGACAGCTCCCCTGGATTGCTCGCTTGTTATCTGCCTGGGGCTGCTGCTGCTGCCTCTGGCTGCCCAGGGGAAAGTCAAAGCACGGATGATTCTGCCCATTCTGGGTTTGCAGGTGAACGTCCAGGCTTTTTGTGTAAGGACACCCCCTTCTCGCCATTCCTTGACTCCTCTCCCTACCCAAGCTGGCCACTGCAGCTCAAACAGCTTTGAATTTGTTTGTACCCTCCTGGCTTTGAGCAACCAGTTCATGTGTCTGTATGTCCTGTATGTCTCTCGTGTGTGTGTGTGTGTATGTGTGTGTGTGTGTGTGTGTGTGTGTATAGCAGAACTTGGGAGACTGTAGAATCATACATGCTCAGCCTAACCAAAAGGCAAAAACCACCACCAAACCTGTGGAAAGACTACGCGGTACAGCGTCCCGAGCTGCGTCCCCACCCCCACCTCCCATCGGTGGGGCTTGTGGGCTGCTTGAACAAGCTCCGCCTCCTCTTCCTCGCTCAGCCTTTATGAATTGGGCAACGTTAATCTGAGTAATTACAGCCCACAAATCACAGGAGAACTATGGTCTGCAACCCAAATCCTGTCCAGGGTTAGAGAGAGAGGGGGCTAGAAATCTCAAGCCACCCTGGGCTAGCATTTCCACCATTTCTGCACTGCTTCTTAGATCTTCAAATGATGGTGGAAAGACTTTTCCATGGAAACAAGACAACGTAAAAATATAATGCCTGTCCTCTAAGACATTAGGCTCTATGATCAGAATAGTAAGTTTAATAAGGTTATACCATAGGGACCCCTGGGTGGCTCAGTTGGTTGGATGACTGCCTTCGGCTCAGGTCATGATCCCGGAGTCCCGGGATCGAGTCCCGCATCGGGATCCCAGCTCCACGGGGAGTCTGCTTCTCCCTCTGACTTTCTCCTTGCTCATGCTCTCTCACTGTCTCTCTCTCAAATAAATAAATAAAATCTTTTAAAAAAAAATAAGGCTATACCATATAGATAATGTGATGTTTAGCAAATCACTTAATATCTCAGTTTTCATGGGAAAAGGAGATAATATATCTTTATATATTTAAATATATATCTGCATATTTATATGTTTATCTCTATACTTATATATGGAAACCCTTATATATACATAAATCATATATACATATAGCCCTTTTCTATACACACACGTATATAACATATATATATATGTTATATATATATATATATATATATATAACATATATAGAAAAGAGTTTCCATATTAAAGGTAAGGAAACTGAAAGCTTAATTTGCAACAAGGTGATTTGCTCTAAATCACACAGGGATTTGATAATAAAGCTGAAAAATTCTTCTCACACGGATTCCCCAGCTTAGTAATCAATTTGTTATATTATTTTACTTCTGTGAAGCCTTGGGGATGAGGGAGGAGAGTAGAGCTCATTCACAGACCTAGCATCCTGATCCTTGGAGTAGCCGGGAGGCGGTGGTGTGAGTGTGATGGGAGAAGGGATGATCTGAATCCAGCCTCCCCCACCCCCAGCCCAGGCTGCCACTCCTGGTTGTCTCTCGTCCTTCGGGGGTGGGGTTGGGAGTGAGGGTCTGCAGGATCTGGAAGGAGATTTTGTGGCTCTTTGTTGCCTCGAGCCACAGCTGGGCTAATTTTCAGTAATCTTGGAGCGGAAGAGATAAATCCAGCAGCGTATTTTTAAAGCCACAGCTCTTGCTTTGTGCCCGAAATAACTTTACCATTTCTAGGTTAAGAGTAGAAAGGCATCATGTGCTGTGAACCTAGATTCAAAAATTGGAATGGCTGGTTTCAAATCGTCTAAGCTCTCCAAAGTCAGCTAGAAAATAAATATATATATTTCTTTCCATGACCCCCTAACCTGGCAGGGCTCAAGCTACAAGGTTCTCTAAACCTTATTCCTGGTTGCTAGAGTCCCCCACAGTCCAGAGGGCAATTTCCCTTTATAGCTTTCTTTTTAAACTGTCCCCAGCCTCAACAGGCTCTTATAACCTAGGGATAGCAGTAGGCTTAAAATGGAGGTTTGGGGGACACACACACAGCTTGGAGTTGGAATCCCAGCTTTATCACTTACTTGTTGTGCAACCTTGAGCAAGTCACTCCTCCTCCCAGCCTGCATTCTTTCATATGTAAAATAGAGATAACAATATCCACCTAATGGAACTGTGAGCATTAAGAAGACACAATGCTCATAAATCACGCAGAACAATGCCCGGCGTGCAGAAGCCATAATAGAGGATAGGTATTATTACAACATAGCATCCCTCTGAGGAACCTGACTCCCCACGGACCCCGCCCCCCCCCCCCCCATTGATTCTTGGATGCAGTACTGCCAGGAACTCTCTTTTCCAGGGGCCCTCTTCCCATCTGGCTCTGCCCCTCCCAGAGATCATTAAAGAACCGTAGCTGTGAAGTTTCCCAGCTTCTGGGAAGGGTTACTAGGTAGGGAGCCATTCTCCAGAGCCTTTGGAGGCTGGCGGGGAGGAGGCAGTTTGGACACAGTGGACCGCCCAACAGATGGGGCATCAAAAGCCTTGGGTTCAAATTGCAGCCCTACCATTCCGCCTTCCACTCTTTTTTCCACTACACTGACTTGGGTTTTCTTCACCCACAGGCTGGACACAGCAGCTACCTCCAAGAGGCACTGTTAAGCCATTAAACATATTTATCATGGACAATAAATGAGACATTGCACTAGGAATAAGGGCAGGGATATGAATAATATTAGGACACTGAGCCCTGCTCTCAAAGAGCTAAAGTGCAGGAAAAGGCAAATGAATAAACACAATGTTGTTTTAAGTGAAAGGGGACTTCACTGCCTCTGCTGTGACCTCAGACTGTACTTTCTAACCTATTAGGTTCTTCTTTCCAGCTTATCTTTCCCAGCGGGCAAAGTGGCCCCTGATAGGAACTGAAACTGCCCCCTCAAGCACTAACTAAGGCCCTGACTCCAGTAAGACCCTGAGTCCTTGACCCCCAACACAGTGAGCAGCCTAACCCTTACTGCCCAGCACACACACTCCCCGACCTTGACCCCACACTGGAGACAGCAACATCTTGGAGATGGTCTTTGAGACACCAATCCACTGTCTTGTCTTCACAGTGCTGGCCTCCCTGAAATAAATTCCTTTCTTTTTCCCCACCCTTCGTCTTTCTGCCTTTGGATTCTGTCGGCAGCGAGGAACCACACCTGGTCTGTTTGGGATCCCCGGAGCCAGGTGCCCCTGCACCCTTGGACCCCAGTTGATACATGACTTTTTTTTTTTTAAGATTTTATTTTTAAGTAATCTTTATACCCAACATGGGGCATAGAGTAATGGGGTGTAGAGTAATCTCTACACCCAAGATCAAGTTTTGCATGCTCTTCCGACTAAGCCAGCCAGGCACCCCCGAATGTTTTTTGCTTATTTAAAAAAATAATAAATAGGTTTTCAAACGCAAAATAAAGAATAAACAAGGTAGAGAAACTTTGGCAAAGAGATGGCATTAAACTTTCTAGAGACAGTGTGTGCCAAGCACTGGTCGAGAAATTAAAGAGCCCTGTTTCGGATCTTGTCCCCACCACTTAACTAGGCAGATATGGGATCTTACTTAACCCTACGTACCTCAACTTCCTAGGCATTAAAATGGGTGTAATAATAGACTCATCTCTGGGAGAGGCTATACTGAGTAAAGGAGATACTACATGTAAGGTGCTTAAGACAGTGCTTGGCTTAAGTAAACAAACGGCTTAAGTACTTAATACTGGCAAGCTATTACTAATATTATTTGCAAGGAAATGCACAAGGAAGTGCACAAGATAAATGTATAGGAATGTACATTGCATTATTTAAAAAACAGAGATACCAATAAGAAACTGGATAAATGAATAATAATACAGGCATACAACACAGTATATCCTTATTTTAAAAAAATGAAGTGGGTCTATATGCACTGACTTGAAAAGGTGTTTATTAAAAAACAGAGCTGTATATTACTATGCATAACATCTCATTTTGCTTTTTAAAAAGCTGTTTGTTTTTAACAAGCAAAAAAACATTCAGGAGTGCCAGGCTGGCTTAGTTGAATTAAGTAATTAAAAATTACTTTGAAAAATATTTGGAAGAGGCAATCCTAGTGTGAACGATGGACTCTGGGTGATCATGCCTGTCATCGTGGGTTCCTCGAATGTGCCAAATGGACACTGTGGTCCTGGATATCAGGAGCCGGGAATGCTGTGCACCTGCAGGGATGGGGCCATATGGGAACTCTCTGTCCTCTCCACTCAATTTTCCTGTGAACCTAAAACAGCTCAAAAAAATAAAGTCTTTTGGGGCGCTTGGGGGCTCAGTGGGTTGAGCGTCTGTCTTCGGCTCGGGTCATGATCTCTGGGTCCTGGGATGGAAACATTAGACTCCCTACTCAGCAGGGAACCTGCTTCTCCCTCTGTCTGCCATTCCCTGTGCTTATGCTCGCTCTCTCTCTGACAAATAAATAAATATTAATAAATAAACAAATAAATAGTGTTAACTTAAAAAAATATTTTGAGGATACACACAAAACTGTTAACAGTGGTTGTCTCACTGAAGGGAAGCGGGATTGAGGGAAACGAATATTTTCATGCAAATGATGCTGTACTGTTTAATATTCATACCAATAATACAATTTACATGTTATTTTATTCTACAGCACTTTGAACTTCATGTTTATCAAAAAGCTGGGGGTACACACTAAACTATTGATAGTGGTGACTTCCTGGGAGCGTGACTGGAGATGGGAGGTAAGGTACTAGTCATTTTACTGTAGTTTTGTATGGATTTCATTCATCCCAATTTTTGGCCTTATAATTAAATCAGGGAGAGATGAAAAAGATGACTAGCCCAGCCCCTACTTAATCCACTGCAAATTTCAAAAACTGGCTCAAAAATTAGCTGAAACAAAACATCGCTGCCCTAGACAGTCTGGACCCAGCACCAGCTACATAACTTGCAGGGCCCATAAAAAATTCCCCTAAGTACTCAAAGATGGCAACAGCATAATATTAAACCAAAGAGGCCTTTCTAGGCACAAGGCCCCATGAAGCAGCCCTGGCTGGACCAAAGAACCCCCTGCCGGGTCCCTTCTTCAGCACCACAACTAGACAGGGACCCTTCCTCCATCTTTCCTGCTGCCAGCCCCACCAGAAATTGGGAACCACAGTCCTTTCACCCAACAAAAAAACTGCTTCTGGGTGGGTCTAGCTGGCTTTTCAAACTTTTCTTCTCTCCCCTTCCCCCTCACTTGGTTGCAGTCTGCGCTTCTTAAAATTTGGCAGCAATCCCAGGCCCTGTGTTGCTGTGTCACTTCTCAGCCTTGAGCAACCATTTCTAGACAAGCAGTGATCTCCCTGCACAGAGGGTATAAAATGGAGGTGCCATCAGAACACTATAGGAGAAGGAGGACAAGAGAAGGAGTGTCATCAGGGGAAAACCCTCTGCACCACCATTACTCCACACCTTCCTGCACTTCCTATACCATTTCATTTAATTTAGCAAAACCATTTTGAATCCTGTTTTTACTGTGTGCCAGGCATTGTGCTAAGTGCCAGGAATATTAAATTGCATAAATGATAACATTTTTTGAATGTTAACCATGAGCTAAGCACGGCACTAAGCATTCTGCCTGCACTAGCTCATTTAATCCTTACAGCAACAGTCTCTCCCCTTCTACACCCCAATAAATTTGAGGCACAATGACTGAGCAGAACAGGGACCTGAGGCATTGTGCAAGGCTGTGCTGCCTCCCTTAAGAAGCAAACCAAGGCAAAATTTAAACATACTTGGCCTCCCTCTCCCCATTTTCACCGACAAAATCGGATCAAGTGCACCAGCATTAGCTCAAAACATTTCCAAGGCCAGTCCATTTTACAAAAATGCTGTAATCACCTCCCTTTTGGTTCCACATTTCTAAAAAGTTTCCAATCCTACTAGAAATGAAAAAGAAATTTTAAAAATACAAAATCAATATACAGAAATCTGTTGCATTTCTGTACACTAATAATGAAGTAGCAGAAAGAGAAATAAAGAAAACAGTCCGGTTCCATTCATGATTGCACCAAAAACAAAAACAACCCCCCCCCCCCCCCCCACAAATCCCTAGGAATAAACTTAAACAAGGAGTTGAAAGACCTGTACTCTGAAAACCTGGAAGACACTGATGAATGAAATTGTAGATGACACAACAAATGCAAAGATATTTCATGCATATGGAATGGAAGAACAGATATTGTTAAACGTCCATACTACTCACAGCTATCTACAGATTTAATGCAATCCCTATCAAAATACCAGCAGCATTCTTTTTTTTTTTTTTTTTTTTTAATGTTATGTATTTATTTGACAGAGAGAGAGAGCACAAACAGGGGGAGCAGCAGGCAGAGGGAAAGGGAGAAGCAGACTTCCCGCTGAGCAGGACCCTGAGATCATGACCTGAGCCTAAGGCAGACACTTAACTGAGTCATCACTCAGGTGCCCTTACCAGCAGCATTCTTCACAGAACTAGAGTAATCTTAAAATTTGTATGGAACCACAAAGGACCCTGAATAGCCAAAGCAATCTTGAAAAAAAAAAAAAAAAAAAGAACAAAACTGGAGATACCATAATCCCAGATTTCAAGATACACTACACAAAGACATAGTAATCAAAACAGTATGGTATTAGCACGACCTTCGCCCCTGTTTGTGATCACTGAGTCTCTCACTCTCAAACAAATAAATAAAATCTTAACCAAAAAAATTTACAACCATTTAAACAGTTAGTATCCTAAATGCAGGGTTGCAACCCTGAGGGAGAGAAGACAAAAGAAGCTCATTTATATCTCAAAATCCCTCAATTTAGAGAGAGCTCACTCTTACGAAAGAAATTTCCCCAAAGCAAATATTTAGAATCAATTTATACTTGGTCCAACAGAAGGAAACAGACGTGGCACTGATGATTGATTAAACGCAACCCCACTCACTGCAGAACTCAGGGAGGACAACTGGATTAACTTCTTGGTGATGCAATCCCCTGTAGAGGGGATGCTGGCCTCTAGGGAGGCTCTGTCATGGGTCTCAGGCCTAATCACTGTCAGAGGCACTGGGAGGGATCTGGTCTCCAGACAGAGCTGCTGAGGGGGCTGAGAGGCTCTAGGCTTTGGAGGTGCCTGGTCTGCTCCAATCTCAAGGAGGCAGCTAGTATGAGAATAGGTCTGTAATACAAAATGCTCCTAGAAAACCCACAAACAAATCCTGTGTCCTGTGTATCCACAGACTTGTCCTGTAACCATCCTAACGTTTGCCCCTGACACAGGACGTCACACTCAGGAAAAGCAGATGAATGCCGGCTGAAGTATCTCCTCCCCCGAACTGCCCACAACTCCCAATGCACACGTGCACACCAATCAGGCTCCCCACTTTCTTCTTCAGGGAAGTCCTGAAGACCTGCTTTCATCTGCTTTCACCTAGACACAGGTGCTAGATACATACACAGGGCAGGCAATATTCACTGTTCCTTATCTCCTGGCATCACCCTGGGGACAGTGACTTTCCTACTAGCTATTGTGCCCTTTAATTGACTCCTTCCAGATCAGGCTGTGGGTGATCCAAAGAGTTCCTGTCTTCTCCTGACTGCTCTAACTCTTGGGAAAATACTTAGGCCTGAGACAGAACAATATCTCTTAGCCTCTAACATAACAATGTACCATCTTCCTCCTCTCTCTCCATTTTCACCTCTGCCCATAGAGAAACACCCAGCAACCAATACTTCCATTCATGGGGAATGGGCTAGGAAATGGGTTCTCACCTTTAGCTCCATTTCCATACTTATTCTTCCCAGGAAGAAAAAGTTATCTGTCCAATTGGGGAGATTTACATAAGTCATATTTCAAATGGATCATGCTTTTTGGTTGGGGAAAGTGAGCACTAACAGTCACTGTTTTTTCACAGTATACCTCTCCTCTGACTCTTTGCTACTCTCTGCTCTAGCTCCATTTGGTAATCGAATCAGGATGGTTCCTCCTCCTCCTCACCAAGAGAGGGGTCTGCCATTCTTGATTTTCCTCCCTTGTGTTTGGGAGGTGGAGGCTCTACCATATTCCCCACACCATCTTTACCAATAATAAATCTGATTCTGAACTTTGATTCCTCAGTTGGCTCTTTGAATCTACTCTTAATTAATTAAGACTTAGAGGGAAAGGGAGGTGATTAATTAGTTTCCACCAAAGTTCAGACAATTAATAATAGCCTCCAAAGCTGTGTAAAGTCTAATCCTCACGGACTCTCGCCACACTTCTTCATGGTCCTGATACGCACTTTATTTTACCTTTATCTCTACTGAAGTTTACAACACACAGACTCACACAGCCACAGTTGCTTGAACATGAAAGACCCTGAGCTAATGGTCCCCTTCAAAATGCTGAAATCCTAATTCCTGAAACCTGTGAATGTGATGTTATATGGCAAAAGGGAATTTGCAGATGTGATTAAACTCAGGATGTTAAGACAGAGTATTCTGGATTATCCAAGTAGGCCCAATGTAATCACAAGAGTCCTTCTAAGGGAAAGAGGGAGGCAGGAAAGTCAGAGTCAAAGAGAGTTCTGCAGATGCTATCCTCTTGGCCTGGAAGATAAAGGATCCAGAAACCAGGATATGCAGGCAACCTCTAGAAGCTGGAAAAAGCAAGGAAAGAGCCCCTCCTCTACAGCATCCAGAAGGAATGGAGCCCTGCTGATATCTTGATTTAAATGCAGGGAAATCTATTTTAGATTTTTGATTTCCAGAACTATGAGATAATAAAGTTGTATTGGTGTAAGCCACCTAATGTGTGGTAATTTGGTACAGCAGTCCTGGGAAACTAACACAGATTTTGGTACCTATAAGTGGAGTCTTGCTATTAGAAATAACTAAAAATGTTGATTTGGTTTTGGAATTGAGCAATGGTTAGAGATTGGAAGAATTCTGAGAAGTATGAGATAAAGTGCCTAGCATACTTTGAACAGACTCTTAGTAGAAATGTAGTTACTAAGACACTGCTAGAGAGGATTCAGGAAGAAGTGAGAAAAGTTAGAGAAAACATATCATCATCTTAGGGAATACCTAAATGGTCATGAACAAGATGGTAGTAGAAATATGGACAATTAAAGAGGCTGTCAGTTCTAATACAGCTCTAATGCAAATGAGAAACAGGCTATTAGAAACTGAAGGAAAGTGGATACTTGTTATATAATAACAGGAATCCACCTTGATTTAAGCCAAGTAAAACTTCTCACCTCCACAACTGTACAACAGTGAATCTGCATTGCTTTAAGCCATGAAGTTTGTGGTAACTTGTTATAATAGTAATGAGAAGGGGCACCTGGGTGGCTCAGTCGGTTAAGTGTCTGCCTTCAGCTCAGGTCATGATCCCAGAAATCTTGGGATCAGGCCCCACATTATGCTTCCTGCTCAGCAGACAGCCAGTTCCTCCTCTCCCTCTCCACCCCCCCACCTTCAATCCCCACTCCCCACTTCCTACCCCCTGCTCATGCTCTCTCTCTCATTCTCTAACTCAGATAAATAAATAAAATCTTTAAAAAAAATAGTAATGTGGGCGCCTGGGTGGCTCAGTGGGTTAAGCCGCTGCCTTCAGCTCAGGTCATGATCTCGGGGTCCTGGGATCGAGTCCCACATCAGGCTCTCTGCTCAGCATGGAGCCTGCTTCCCTCTCTCTCTCTCTCTCTCTCTCTGCCTGCCTCTCTATCTACTTGTGATCTCTCTCTGTCAAAAAAAAAAAAAAAATAGTAATGAGAAACTAATACAGAACTCACAGTCAGCCTGGAACTCAGACAATGGATAGTGTTGTCCAAGTTACCAAACTATTCCCATGTGGGACAAAGTATCAGTAATGTGTTAGTTAGGTGCACAGGGTTCACTAGCAGGCAGACATGGGGGATATCTGCATATATGGGCAGATATGGGTGAGCAAATATTAAACACCATTATGTGCTAGACACCTTGCTTGACACTGGGACTATAACAGTGAGCAAAAAACACTAAATGTGTAAATGTATGAAAATCACTTAATTTCTATGAGTCTCAATTTCCTTATCTAAAACATGGGAATGACAATGTGTTTCTCTCTTGTTTAAGTATCCAATCCATATAAAGTGCTTGTCACAGTTTCAATAAATAATAATTCATTAAGTCTTCTTCTCTCTTGTTTTAAAAGATTATTTTATAACAACAGGGGGCAACAACACAGGATTTAAAGATTCTGAAACTTCAACAAAGACCCCTCATCAACATACATACTTCCTTCCTAATAGGTTATCTGTATCCCATGATTTATCATTAAACACAGATCCAATCTCACAGGCTCAAAGGTGTCTACCTCAGGGCTATCTACATACCTGGTGATACTCTTTTCCCCCCAAAACTCTCTGACATGTAGTTTGGTTTGCATCATGTAAAGTAAATCATTAATTCACACAGGCTGAGGCTTTGAGCCTTGCTACAGACTTTTGGTTGACCCTAGATGATTATAGGAAAAGAGATGTGACACATGTGTTTTGGGCAGTATCTATAGTGCAGAGTCAAAAAACATAAAAGAGAAGACTTGGGAAATGCCACCTCACTGCTCAGGTTGGCCCATGATGTTAGCTAGAGCAACAGCTCTGGGCACAGGATTGGTCCAATGTTGGAAGTAAGCATTCTTAGACCATCAACAACAAACATGTTTATTCAGACTTCCTACATTTTTTAAGTTTGTTTGGTTGTTTATTACATTCACTGGCAGCTATAATCCAGAGGCCAGGTACACTGTTGGGATTCGACAGTTAAGAGCTTCTCTAGTAACTCTAGTAACAATAAGCTTCTCATCATCCCTGTTTTCTTGTAGATACAAATTTGTTTCCTAAAAGTTACCTTTTTATACTCTAACCTTCTAGAGTTACACCTGTGAGTCTAACTTCTTCTTTTTTTCTTTTTAAAGGCTCGATCTATTTATTTGACAGAGAGAGAGCAGGAGAGTACAGGCATGAGTGGCAGAAGGAGATGGGGAAGCAGGCTCCCCGCTGAGCAGGGAGCCCAGTGCAGGGCCTGATCACAGGATCCTGGGACCCTGACCCAAGTTGAAGACAGTTGCTTAACCAACTGAGCAACCCAGACACCCAAAGTTTGACTTCTATAAAGCTCTCAATTTTGTGTTTCCATCCTGGTACAAACATCATTTAAAAAAAAAATTTTTTTTTTTGAGATTTTATTTATTTGAGAGATAGAGAGCTAGAGACCGAGACGGGGGGTGGGGGGGGGAGAGAGAGAGAGAGAGAGCATGAGCAGGGTGAGGGGCAGAAGCACACTCTCCAATGAATAGGGAGCCCGACGTGGAGCTTGAACTCAGGATTCCAAGATCATGACCCGAGCCAAAGGCAGCACCCAACCGACTAAGCCACCTTGGTGCCCACAAACATCCTTTTTAAAAATTTATTAAGTTTTGGGGCACCTGGGTAGCTCAGTGGTTTAAGCCTCTGTCTTCAGCTCAGACTGCCTTCAGTCTCAGGGTTCTGGGATCAAGGCCCACCCTGGGTGGCTCAGTGGGTTAAGCCTCTGCCTTCAGCTTAGGCCCTGGTCTCAGGGTCCTAGGATCAAGCCCCAAATTGGGCTCTCTGCTCAGTGGGGAGCCTGCTTTCCTCCCCCCCCCTGCCCCCCCCCCCCCCGCCTGCTTCTCTGCCTTCTTATGATCTCTATCTCTGTCGGGTGAATAAATAAAATCTTTTAAAAATTTTTTATTACGTTTTTATTTTAGTTCGAGTGTAGTTAACATTCAGTGTTATATTAGTTCCAGGTGTACTTTTTCACTTTCTTTCTTTCTTTTTTTTTTTTTTTTAAGATTTTATTTACTTATTTGACAGACAGAGATCACAAGTAGGCAGGCAGAGACAAACGGGGAAGCAGGCTCCCTGCCAAGCAGAGAGCCCAATGCGGGGCTTGGTCCCAGGACCCTGAGATCATGACCTGAGCCAAGGTAGAGGCTTAACCCACTGAGCCATCCAGGTGCCCCACTTTATTTCTTTTGGTACTGCCATCCTCAGGACTGCCTTCTCCCATCTTTCACCTGCCCACTCCCTTGGAGATAAACCATTCAAGGCAGGGCCACTGCTGAGGAAACTCTTGGTCTCATTGAGATTAGAGTGGAATGCCATTGATTTTTGCTCCCTCTTCTTTTTCTTTTTTAATTTTTAAAAATTTAGTTACTTATTTAATTTAGTTATTTATTTAGTTACTCTCTGTCTTATGACAGAGAGAGCACACGCTGGTGGAGCAGCTGGCAGAGGGAGAAGCAGGCTCCCTGCTGAGCAAGGAGCCCGACCTGGGGCTTGATCCCAGGACTCTGGGATCATGACCCAAGTCAAAGGCAGTTGCCTAACCAACTGAGCCACCCAGGCACCCCTCCTTTTTCTTTTTTAAAAGATTTTATTTATTTATTTGAGAGAGAGTGAGCAAGAGAGACAGCATGAGGGGGAGGAAGAAGCAGACAGCTCTCTGAGCAAGGAGTCCAAGGTGGGGCTCGATCCCAGGACTACGGGATCATGACCTGAATCAAAGGCAGATGCTTAAGTGAATGAGCCATCAAGGCGCCTCCCCTCTCCTTTTCTGACTGTGGGTAGCAAGCTCTATGTGCAGAGGCAGAAGAGGCATCTCTCCAGTCCACATACTCAAGTCCAGGTCTCCTAGCAATGAACTCTCTTGTGGACCTTCCCTAAGGGCCCCTGGGCTCTAACCAGTGCTTGACCTGAATATGTTTCTCCAAATTAGGCAATGACCTTTTCAACTTAAAGTTGACTGCCTCTGTGGAAATGAACATTTCAAGTACTTTTGGAATCTGGGCTGAGTTTCTCTGAAAATATTTATCATTAAAGAGCCTTGCTATTGCTGGGGATACGCTTTCATTTCTATTTTACTAGAATCAGTGAGGCTTTAGGCAATGCTTGCTAGGGCTGCAAAGCTTAAAGTAATTACAAGCTATTACCTCTCCTCTGCCTTCAAACCAGGTTATAGGTAGGTCCTTTTTGTCTAAGCATCTCTCAGAGAGGAGCTCTAAGCCCACCAATTCCAAAAAATCCAAGCCAGCTTTCCTCCAGAATGAAGTATAGACTCATGACCACTTTGCCATAGCGCTCTCAGGCTACACGGGGAGCCTGTCATCTTTGAGCCAAGTCAGGTGGCAGACTTGGTGATTGCTGCCTTCCCTTGGTCCTTTGAGACATCAGAATCTTCCCAGTAGAAACCTGAATTTCCCTTTTGATAAGGGGTTTAAAAATTTAGCTACCAACCATGGTGTACATATACAACTAGGAGAGAAGATAATTAGGAAACTCTACTGTTCCATGCAACACTCTTCAACAAAAGAAGGATAAAAGGGTATTATTTTCCAAAGACACGATTCAAAAGTTGTTTCTCATGATGAAGTTTTCAGGGGCCAGTCTGTATGCTCTAGTGACACATTAAACGGATCAATGATAACCTAAGGAACTATAATGAGTATCCATTGCCTGACCTGCCTTAGCTGCTTCTCTGCCTCTGGGGGATTTGAAGGAAAGTGGAGCCCAAGGTAATAGTTCTTGCTACTCTTCTTTCCTCACTATACCCTCTAAAATGTATGCCCAGAAGCGTAAGCTGGAGTGCAGATGGGACTGGATTTTCAGGAGGCATATAAACTCTGTTGGTGGGTCACTTTTAAGGAAGAAATTTATTTATTTTGTATCATGGTCCCAACCCTCACTGTATTCTGCCCTGAGCTAATCAATCCTGGAAAAAATGGTGTAGAAAAACATGAGGGAGGTGGAGGAAACACAGGGTTGAGGGAAAGAACTATCTCAGAATCCATTTATTAAACAGAAATGTTGAGGGGCACCAGGGTGGCTCAGTTGGTTAAGTGTCTGCCTTTGGCTCAGGTCATGATCTCAGGGTCCTGGGATAGAGCCTTGCGTTGGGCTCTGGGCTCAGCAGGGAGTCTGCTTCTCCCCCTCCTTCTGTGCTCGTGCTCTCTCTCTCAAATAAAGAAATAAAATCTTAAAAAAAAAAAAAAACAAACCAGTAAACAGAAATGTTCAATTGTGGGAAAACCAGGAAATTTTCATGCTAGTTTTTCATTTACATGATCCTTAAAAATGGAAGGTGCAGGGTGTTCTTCTAAAGGAGGAGGCAAAGGTGAATGAATAAAGCAAGTAAAGACTTAAGTTTCATGGTTTCTAATTCCCCATTCCCACACACTGTCTTGCTCCTTCCCTCCAGGCCAGGTCAGAACACAAAACACGAGCTACAGAGAGAACTACAGCAGAACTGATGAGCCCCGAACCCCCAAAAAGTAAAAGTGCACCTTCCAAGGACTCACATTCCTCAGCTAGAGGCCTCTCAGCCTGGCCCTGAGCCTCCAGTGGCAGTGGAGGATGTGAATGAGGGAGCCGCCTCACACACACAGATTGCTGATCTCATTTTGTTTCCTAATAAGGATCTGTACACACCTCCCAGGACCGTGATTGCCATGACAACAGCAGAAGTTGAGGGTGAGCAGGTTAGTGGAACAGCAGGCTTTCTAAATCCTCAAATGAGGCCTAAGGCTGCACACTCACTCATGAAGTGGGAAAATTCGTGTTGGCAGCGCTCCTGAACGGATTCCGAAAAAACTCAAGAATCATGACTTCTTTCAGGAGAAGAGTCAGAGATGGATTCTACATGAAGCCCCTTCATGGAAAGGTGATTTTGCCAGAGAGGTAGGAAACCCTAAGACAAATAAAAGCACAAATCTCACTCCGCACCCCCACCCTGCATAAAACTAGGGCACATAAACTGTGTCCATCATCCACAGAGTAAAGACATCTGGCAAACCAGGGCAAAAATAATCCCCCAGGGAAAAGAAAAAAACAAAACCAAAAACAGGTGCATTAAGAAAAATCTTCAGAATAGAGCCTTCCCACAGAGACAGACAACTCAGAACAACTCAGACCTAAATTGTCAATGTGAAAGATAGACTCATACCTTGGAAAATCACAAAAAGTGCTACCATCTACCAAATGTTATTCTCCAGGTTCTGGAGCATGCATGTATTATCTCATTTAATTCTTGTTACAACCTTATTAGGTGGGCGCCACTATTATCTCCATCTTACAGGGGAGGAATCAGAAACCCTAAATAAGGGACTTAGAACAGCACAGCAGCCGAGCTAGAATTCAAAGAAGGGTTACTCTGACCTGGAGCCTGAACTCTTAGTGATTCTCTCTCTAATGTAGGGAAAGGGCTTCTGCTTCCTGCAAGAATCATGAGTAGATGCCTTCCTTGCACGGTTTCTGAGCCTCCAAAGATACCACACAACCTCAGGAATATTTCCTCTCAATTCTACACCAGTTCTTAAACTTTGGGGTACATTGGGAGAACATGGAGAGCTTTTTAAAACACAGACTTCTAGGCCCCAATCTGAGAATTTCTGACTCAGAAGGAATTAGTGTGGCTGCTCCAAGTACTGTACTTTGAGAACCACTGTCCGGTCACTCTAAACTAAGGTCCCCTAGGCCTCCCTGCCTTAGCCATCCGGTCTGCCTAATTAACCTTCCACTGCCTAGTCCCGATCCCCTGGGGTCTTCCTTGACAAGGTATAGTGTTATCTTTGGCAGTGCGGTGTGTTTTTGGAAGTCCCTGAGCGCTTTTGAAAATAGGATCTCCCACTCCAAAAATAATCTGTTGCCTGAGGTAATGAAAAGTAGAAAAGGGGGCCCGGAAGAAGCACTAGGGGATAGCAAAGCAGCCTGGTGCGCTGAAGCCAGACAGGCTCTCTCAAAGGCAGGGGCAGTCTTTTTACAACCTCTCAGGCTTCCCTCTTGGAACTGATCACAAGAGGGCACCCATTAAAACCTCTTCAGAACATTCACATTGAAAAAGTGAGAGTTGTAAACGGGAATGACTGGCCCTTTAACGCCACCCCCCCACCCCCCCCACCCCCCCACCCCCCCCCACCGACCCCCCCCGCCCCCGAGAGAGCCTGTCTGGCTTCAGCG
>NC_081568.1:77768034-77777996 GCF_022355385.1 Mustela nigripes | reverse complement strand
CCCGCCAAGAAGCTGTAACTGGATGCTCTCCCTCCTCAGCCCATTTTCTTTCCTCTGCTCAGTCTCCCGGGAAGCTGCTAAAGAAGCCCTTGTCCTGGTCTGCTCACATAGAGGTGAGGCTGGAGAAGGGGGCCAGGAATCAGGATTAACCAATTTGATCCCTGACTTGTTTATCCTGCAAGAGACATCACCTGGTGATGTCCCCATGGATCCTTTCGGACATCTTATCCTAGGTTTTTGTGGACTATGAAGATAAATGAACGGTTCAGTGATAAAGCAAAAGAATGCATCAATGGAGGAGAAACAAGGAAGACATGTAAATGAGGATTGAGGCACAGACGGCCGCCTCCTCTTCACAGCCGCAGGCTGCAGCTCTTTTAGGTGTAAAAAGGTAGTGGTTCATGAGGGGGTCTCAGACACACGTGTAAGAAGACCCAGGCAACAAGAGGAAACCTTCTGGAAGCAAATGCACCTTCATCATGAGGCACTAAGGGCAACAGAATCAATGAAAGGCAGGCTCTTCTTGGGGTCGGAAATAAACAAGTTTTTGAAGCATTTTCCTTTTCTCTGTGGAGAGCTAAGGAAGCCTCCTCATTCCATCTCCGGAAGGGCAGCTGGGGTAGGGATGTAGGGAGAGTGCCTGGACTGTACAGATGTCAGGATGATCCAGACAACCTTAGAGGGTGTGTCTCTGGGTCCAGAAATGAGAATTACTGAATTCTGGCCACCAGGTCATCAGCCTAGGCCATGTCATGGGTCATGCAAAACCATTCCAGAAAAAATAAAATAAAATAAAATAAAATTAGGCATTTATTAACACCGTTTGTCAAGCACTATATTCAGTTCTTTCCTCTTTAGTAATCACGGCAATTCATGGGGTTATCACCACACCCAGTTTACAGATAAATAACAGTAATTGGAAAACATGAATTTAAGCAATTTGCTTTTGCTCACCCAGCAAGGAAGTCTGGAATTGCAATTTGATTCAGATCTGATTCCAAATCATGATCTTAATCCTTATGCCATATTCCTTACTGACTCAGCAGAACATATTTTTGAGTCCTAAAACCTAAAAATGTTGAAAGGACAGTGCAGAAAGCAGAGGGGCATTCCTTTAACTTCAAGTCACTGGTGAGGAGGTGTGTGGAAAAATATGGTGAGGTCACCCGTGGACTACGTGGTGGAAGATGGAAGCTGTGTCCAGCTCAGTCCATGAGGATGGTGACTCGTGCGTCTTGAGCCAGGCACAGTCCTGGACAGAAGGGATTAGACAATACTGAAGGGGAGCAATGGCGACTCCTTCCTTAACCAACTGAGCCACCCAGGAGTCCCATACTCCTTCCTTATCTTCTGTCAAGAAAAGGGGTTCCTAACATTCTTTCAGATCTGAAGTAAAGAGATCTGGGCCAGATGCAAATGAAAATACTGGCGGACGGTTCCTACTGCGCATTTGCCTAGGAATGTGCAGCCACCAGCATCATCAATGAAAGGCAGAATGTATTCCGACTTAGTTCCTGGCTCACCAGAGTGACCTACAAAGCCCCGCGAGAACAGGAAAAGCCCTAAAATGAAGGCAGGTGAGC
Source organism: Mustela nigripes (assembly GCF_022355385.1). Lineage (NCBI taxonomy): Eukaryota > Metazoa > Chordata > Mammalia > Carnivora > Mustelidae > Mustela > Mustela nigripes. Next base: position 77,776,413 of record NC_081568.1, on the reverse strand, counting down.
AGGGCGTGGGTGTAGCTGCTTTCAGAAAAGATCTTAACATTCTAGGTGCCTCCCATGCTGCAGTACTGGGCAGCCCAACAGCCCTTCCTCCTCCATCACTTCTTCACTCCATCCCTGGCACTGGGGATGCAGATTTGTCAATGAACTATTTTATGTTCCTCTTCTTGCCATCTGGCAATATTACTCTCTAATGAATTGCTTTAACTTGTGCATTTTCTGTTGTGTGTGTGTGTTTTTTTTTTTTTTTTTTGACAAATGTGACTTTTAGTTGAATCATGCCACATTCATAAATAGCAATTGCTGGCTGATTAGAATCGATGAAAGCCCTTAGAGTTGCCAGCAAAAATGGGCCCTTAGCTGCACATGTTACTCGGATAGCCTAATCATTGAAAGGCACCTGATTATTTTTGGAAAGAATGTTTCACACGCACACTTGTGTCATCTATAATGTATCTGTGTATATATTTGAATTTGGATGGGTTCTTGCAGGCCAGCCATGCTAGGAATATAAGTGCTACACACACTTGGATTTGGAGCTAGACACACTTGGGTGTGAATCCTACTCTGCCACTAACAAACTACATGAACCTGGGTATGTTTCTTATCCTCTCTGTGTCTCCAGTTTCCCATATGTAAAATAGTCATAATAAATCCCTTGCAAGGCTGTCATGGGGGATAAATGAGATCACATGTTTAATGTGCTCGGCACAATGTTTGGGTAGATTATGGCTCAATAATCAGGAACTATTATCATCATCATCATGTTCTATTAATAGAGGATTATGATAGACACCATTTGCAGTCTCTGAAATCCTTCCTTTCTGAAAACTGTCACAGGGATGGGCCTACAAAGCCATATTTTTATTGTATGACACTGTATGATTAGAGGAGAATAAGGAAACTAAGAAATTATGAGCTTAAGGAATTTTTCTATGCTCTCCCAGCCACTGGGTTCTTGATCCAATCTAGCAGATTCTATTTCCTGAAAGTATGGATTAGAATCAGCCCTCACTGGTCCTCTAAATTAAGAAACTGTGAGACAGTCACGTGTGCAAATGTACATGTCAAGGCAGTAAAAGTCAGTCTGCAGAATGATGTAGGTATGCAGAAAGAAGCAGGTCTGACTTTGACCTGGAGTCAAAGAGAGTAGTACCTTGGTTTTTATACTTTCCACTTCCATGAGAAACTCCACTGCATGTATCTATCCGTAGATCTATGTGTCTCCCTTTTGCTTACCACTCTGAACGGGTTTGCAACATCTTCAATCAAAAGATCTTTGCTAACAGTGTCACCTCTGCACACGAGGCCACCAGATCTTCTCTGTGTGGCTCAGATAGCCTAAGCACATGAAAGACCCCTAGTTACTTTACAGTAGAACTTTATATACATGTGTACTCTTCTCTGTTTTTAATTCTTGAAGGACATTAAGTAGAAAATCAAAATAATCATGCAAGAGTATAAGGAAGTCATACATGGATGGAAAAGAAGAAAACTAAAAAGAAAACCATTAGCATTCCTGATCTTAAAAAACAAACAAACAAGTCATCTAATTGTCTTCTAGAACCCAGCAAGAAGAGAGACCTTGGGTCTTTACCTGGTGTTGCACTGGATACTGTTGGCCACTGCTGATCAGGCCCTCCTGGACCAGCCCGCAGAATGCCAGCCTCCTCCAGGTGCACAGAGCTGAGTAAACACAGAGACCCAAATAATGGTTAGACCATAAATGACTTTCCAGATCTTCTTCCACCCTGAGAAAGCACATGGCTCTCTGAAGGCAGCACTACGGCTAACACACTGTACTCATACTTGAAGCAATGACTACTGAGCAGTTACCTTACATAAACTGCAAAAGCATCATTGACTTCCTGCTTGTTATACTATTTGGGCAATAAACATGTTTTATCTTTGTGGCAATTCTGGTTGTCATTAATGCCACATGGTGTTCAGTAAATCTAATGGGAAGCCCATCAGAGGGCTAATGCCATTTTAACACCTTATTGCTGAACCAGATGAGGAGAACTTGTTCTCAGAAGCCCCAGGCCTCTCTTGCTGATTCTCTTGTTTCTGAGTCCTCTATAGCAAAGACGAAAATACTTGAAAATTATTTGTTGACTGTAGCATTATTCCAAATTAGTTACCCAATTACTTCTTAACGTATTTCATGTTCTACTCTTTCTGTATTTTTTACTTATAGACCACACACCCTATATTTCCTGGGACTTGAGGAAGCCTATCACCATCACTCATGGATCCCAATTCAGAAGAGATTAACTCAGCATGAAATATTGTAGGGAGTGAGGCATGAACTGGGACTCCCTTGGAGGCAAGCAGAGATAGAACATAAACGCTTCAGGAATGGGGCAAACATCATATTCATTTATATATGTTCAATGCTCACACATAGGAGACCCTCATATACTTGTGGGATGGATGAAGGAAGGAAGGAACAAACAGGACCGTAAGAGTAAACATCAACCCAAAGAATCCTCATCAGAATTAGAGGATTCTTTTCTTTTCTTTTTTTAATATTTTATTTATTTATTTGACAGAGACCACAAATAGGCAGAGAGGCAGGCAGAGAGAGACAGAGGGAAGCTCTCTGCTGAGCAGAGAGCCTGATTCAGGCTCCATCCCAGGACCCTGAGATCATGACCTGATAGGAAGGCAGAGGCTTAACCCACTGAGCCACCCAGGCGCCCCTAGAGGATTCTTTTCAAAAAGACATTGGTTCATCTTGCAAATTAAGTTACTCAAAATTTACACTACTATTTGAAAGGTTATGAGAGGCGGCGAAGCAGATGAACTATTGTGGGGGAAGCTCATCTATCAATTGAATATTCTTTCACTCTTGACTCTGAATAATATATCTAATCAAAATTCACTCATTAAGCTCTGCCCTACTGCAATTCTTCCCTTCACCTACATTCTAGAATCTTTCCCCCCAAATATTAATATCCTTCATGTGTTCCCAGATTCTTCCAGTAAATTCTATGGGTTCAGTCAGATTCATTCTGGAGATGTAACCACCCTGGAACCAGCTCAACTCAAAGCAGAATTTTCAAAAAAACAGTTACATGAGGTCTGAGGCCAGAACAGCCAAGAAGCCAAGCACATGTGTAAAAAGAGAAGAGTATTCTTTGAGTTTACAACTCTAATATATGTTCAGTATACTGTACTATGAGGAATAAGTTACATTTAACTGCACTTTTTAGTTCATTCCTCATCCTACTTATATCTTAGTTGAAACCTGAATAGGAACACACTTGCCCCCCCGCTTTGAAAATGGAGTAAGGAAGTGATATGTTTTAGCATTTTATTTCAAATGTAGCTTTAAAGGCACATCTCGTGGCTTTGACACTTTTCAAGTAAAGCACTAGTTAGTTCAGCCAGGAGAGAAAAAGCTGGTATTATAAACCATGCTTTTCCCTACTGCATGGTTTGCAGCAGTAGCTCAGATGCAGGCAAAAGCATAAGCTGGTCACTAACAAACAGGAAGAGCCCTCCTGCCACTAGTATTCAAACATCCGCACAAGTTTTTCTGGGCTAAAATTATGACCCAGGTTCCAATGTGACATCTCGATATGCCCACTACTGATCTTCAGGCCTTCACTGATTGGTTCTTGGTGAGAAATAGCACCCATTATAATGATCTCTGCTTGACTTATAATGTAATGCTTGAGACTATGTTAATTTATTTCACTTTAATGCATTTCTAAATGGACTTAAAACTAATTTTTCATTGACTTTTTTTTTTTTTTTTTAGATTTTATTTACTGGACAGAGAGAGTACAAGCAGGAGGAGCAGCAGGCAGAAGGAGAGGGAGAAGCAGCCCGACCTAGAGCTCGATCCCAGGACCCTGGAATCATGACCTGAGCCAAAGGCAGACGTTTAACCATCTGAGCCACCCAGGCGCTCTAATTTTTCATTAACTTAACACATACTTTGTAAGCTCTCCCTTAAGAGACTGATGTAGGTTTGTTAAAGATCTACTGAACTGTTGCCCAGACATTTTGAGGGGCTTAAGTTTAGAGTTCATTCCTCCCTTGAAACAAAATCCTTTTGCGGGTCGTGATCATTAGTTTCCTGGTTTCCAAAGACACTCAAAAGTAAAGAATCTTTTATTTGGCCCTATGGCACTAAATCAGCTCTGGGGATAATGGTAGTTAATCAATTACTGTCAAAGAGACAAAGTAGAGAAACCAAAATTATATTTAATCTGAGTCTTAGAGTCATACTATTACTCTACTTTCATTTAAAATAAGATAGATTTGGTCTCCAGATATTCAATAAAGGCCTTTCACATGGCTCATCCACTAAAGAGCCCACGCCATCGATAGGAACAAGAGAGTAACAAGATGGGAAAGATACGGAGATTCTAAAATGGATGAACATGAACAAGAATGACAGCCAGTTATTGCGGTTAATAGGATATAAAAGTCGACGTGTGACAGAAAACTAAGGTAGAAAACACATACTTATATTCGGATCCAAAATCATCAGGATTAATTTAAATAATTTAAAGAATTTCTAGGGGAGGGACAGAAAGTACAGGTGGGGAAGGGATAGAGGAAGTTGTAATTATTTCCCTACAGAACTTTCAATGGGAGAAAGTACCCAGAAGCCTGTCTCTGTAACTTAACAGGGAACTCTGATTTGCCAGCCCTTGATAAGCATTTGGCACTACTTCCAATGTTTCAATTAGAGATGTGGAGACAAAAGGAACTATTTTCTCCTGGAAAAGTATCTAAAACTTCTCAGTTTGACAGCAGTTTCCAGCCCCTGGACACAGAATGTGTCCGAGCCGTACAAAGTTAAAGTTCTCCCGACAGAAAGAAAAAGGAAGGAACTACATACCTGTGCATTCCTGCTCGGAGGGAGGCAGAGTAACGCCAGTCAGGGTTGGGCTGTCGAGGCTGCAAAAAAATCACAAAGGGAGGTTTTGTTAATAAGGCAGAGTGGTGATTGCCCTGTGACTGATTAGCCTATTTCTGAAATATTTCTCATATCTGAAAAAAGTATCGAAGGAGCCATTTTATGGGCAACTCTAAGATGCTATCCATATATATATAGCACTTCAGGAGAAAATGAGCTCATCGGAGTCCTTCCACAGACTCCATATCATGGAAAAACCAGATTTAATGATGCTGTGAGGACCAGCTGTGTCTTCGCCTTGCTCAAAACAGGTCCATGTTCCTAAAGCAGCCCTAGAGGAAGGGCAGGCTATTTTGAGATGGGGAAAGCTTTCATTGTTTTGCCTTCAAATGCTTCACTAAAGGAAGTTCTCCCATTTGGTATTCTAGCTAGAACAGGGCTCAGACTCCATGAGTTCTGCTGGCCGGCCACACCGCAGAGGACTGCAATCTGCCGCCGGCTTTGCAGACTGCAGCATGTCCCACCCAGGATGGATGGGGCCCAGTCGCACGCCAGCGACTGAAAACTGCCTCTGCTGCTGCTTGGAGAGGAATCCCAGGGAGAGGAAAACAAACCACGACGGGAGTCTGAACTTGTTTTGCTACACAGTCCTTTTCATAAAATCCCACCCGCTCCCTGCTTTGCAGAGTGTTTGGCCTCCTCCCTCAATTACTGCTGCTCAGCTCTTACTGCTTAACAGGGAGTGCCTGAAATGCAAAAACGGTCTGGCTCAGTCTGCAGCACCTGTGTACGGGAAGGATCTGTCACCCTTTGTCCACAAACTGTCAATTCCAAGTGGAGAGGACGAAAAAGGAAAATATAGGCCCCTGAAGACTGTTGGAGGAGTTAGAGGTTGCGTAGAAGGTACTCAGGAATCACTGGGGACAAAACGAACCACCATCACTATCTGGTATGTATTAGCAAAAATTTTGTTATCAAAGAATCCTGTGAGGGGCGCCTGGGTGGCTCAGTCAGGTAAGCATCTGCCTTCAGCTCAGGTCACGATCCCGGGCGGGGTCCACAGGGCCCTGCTCAGTGGGGAGTCTGCTTCTCCTTCTGCCCCTCCCTCTGTGCATGCGTGCTCTCTCTCTCTCTCAAAAATAAATGAAATCTTTACCAAAAAAACCTCTGATGGATGTTCCCCGCAACATGTTTTCATGGGCAGAGATTAAAGTGGGCTCTGTCACTGAATACTGAAGTCTATTTGAGTGGAAAGATGAACAGATGGAGATTGTATTCTAAAAATTCCTCTGGATTATAATGATCATTTTTGTAGATACAAAGCCACAGAAATACCAATAAACTACTTCAAAATGTCAGTAATTCTAGTTCTTATCCTTTTTTTTTTTTAAAGATTTTATTTAATTTGACAGAGAGAGATCACAAGTAGATGGAGAGCAGGCAGAGAGAGAGAGAGAGGGAAGCAGGCTCCCTGCTGAGCAGAGAGCCCGATGTGGGACTCGATCCCAGGACCCTGAGATCATGACCTGAGCCGAAGGCAGCGGCTTAACCCACTGAGCCACCCAGGTGCCCCAGTTCTTATCCTTTTTATTGTTATTCAAAGGATGCAGAGTATTTCATAGCCACACTTTCCCACAACACCTAGGAAAGGAGTGATCAGCATCTCAACTCCCTGACAAACTTGCCGGTGACTGGAAACTTAGCTGAAGTCAAGGCCCAGAAAAAGCTACAACTCTAAGATACTTCACTGCAAATGTCCCCATACATTAACTGCCCTCTTCGGTCCCTTCCACTCTGCTGGCAAGATAGGAATATCATTCTTGGTGGTCAAATCCACAGCATTCTATGGATGTTCCATCTAAAGTAGCATAAAACTCTACAGATGAAACGAAAGGGTTCTCATTTTCTACTAGTGGTGTTGCAGTGACCAAAAGAGAAACGATTTGCAACTCATTCTGTAAAGCTGGAAAAACAACTAAAATATTTCCTATTAATCTAATTATCACCATCTCTCCCCTTACCATCAGCAGCACTAGTGTCAACGGTGAGAACCTTCCTTTAGTAAAGACTTGGATATCCATTAGGTAAATGTTGCCATTTTTTCTGTGATTGGGTAACATTTGTGATGAAAACTGCAGTGACTTCATCTTTGGACTGAAAGTACCAACCTTGTTTTGCTTAAAAGCACAGTTCTAGTAGGACTGACTGAGAAACTCAGTTCCCGGAGTGCCTGGGTGGCTCAGTTGGTTGGACGACTGCCTTCGGCTTAGGTCATGATCCTGGAGTCTTGGGATCAAGTCCCGCATCGGGCTCCCTGTTTGGCAGGGAGTCTGTTCTCCCTCTGCCCCTTCCCCATCTTGTGTTTTCTCTCTCTTTCTCATTCTCTCCCACTCAAATAAGTAAATAAATAAATAAAAATCTTGGGGAAAAAAAAAGGAACTCAGTTCACTACACAACCTCACTTCCTCAACTATAACTTGTCATGCTATTTTCTGTAATAGTTCATCAGCAACAAGGTGCTTCTCAGATTCATTTATCAGAATTGTAGTTATGACATATCTTATGGTAGTAAGACTGGGCAGGGAAAAGGAAAGGAAGAATATACAGTGTTTTAAGTTTCCACACGATATTAGGCAATAGGATAAGCACTCTAAACATACTGTTGCATTTACCCTAACACTTTTTTTAGATCATTAATTCTATGTAAAGTGTATCTGTTTCATCCATAAAACATATGAAGATCCTCAGATATTCATAATACAGAGCTATGTCCTCAGAGCTTCACATGGTTCAGGTATTGGGTAGGTTTTAAAAATGTTTCTGAACAAATAAACTATTATGCAAGAGTAACATTAATGTACTTAAATTTATAGAAATAAGAAATCTGAGCTTTAGAAAGATTAAATCACTTGCCTGATTGGTGGGTTTGGCTGATTGTTACATTTAGGTCTCCCTAACACAAAAGTTTGTGCATAAAAAAAAAAAAAAAGATTTATTTATTTATTTGGGGGAGAGAGAGAGAGAGAGAGAAAATGTGAGCCAGGCAGGGGACTGCGGGGGAGTGGGGTAACAGGGACAGAGGGACAAAGAGAGAGAAACTTTCGCAGACTCTTCACGGAGGATGGAGCCCATCCCAGGACTCTAAGATCATGGCCTGAGCTGAAACCAACAGCCACTTAACCCGAATGAGTCACTCAGGTGTCCCACAAAAGTTTGTGTTTTAGACTAATTTACATGGAATACATATATTGTTGACTCTTGAACGACATAGGTGTGAACTGTACTGGTCCACTTACATATCGATTTTTTTCAGTAAATACCGTATATAGTACTGTAAATGTATTTTCTCTTCCTTATGGTTCTCTTAATAACATTTTCTTCCCTCTAGCTGACTTTATTGTAAAATAAAGTATATACAATATAAATAACATACAATATATATACTATATATATAGTATAAATACAAAAATATATTTATATTTTTATATAAATATAAATATAAATTT